>NC_057812.1:536629091-536754908 GCF_018294505.1 Triticum aestivum | reverse complement strand
GGCCTCCGGCGAAGACGGCTGGCGGAGCTGCAATGGCGCAGCGGCGAAGGAGCGCGCCGACGAGAGGCGAGGCGGCGGGTGCGGGCACACGCCTGCAGGCGGCGGTGGCGGTGACCGGGCCCGCGTGGGCCGGATCTGGGCCCCGCGGGCCGCGCGGCGGGGGAGGCGTGAACCGGACAGGTGGCGGCCCCTCATTGGGTGCGGGAGACGGCGGCGCTGACGTGTCGCCTCCGGATTGGCCGGAGCGACGTGGCAGCGGGGTGGACATGTCCAGCGACTGGATGGACATGTCCGGCGGCGCGAAAGGAGCGGGGCTAGGGTTTCGTCCGCGAAAATGGACGAGGAGGGCATATTTATAGGTAGAGGGAGCTAGGAGAGTCCAAATGAGGTGCGGTTTTCGGCCACGCGATCATGATCGAAGACCGAGATGATGGCGGAAGTTTAGGTGGGTTTTGGGCCACTTTGGAGGGGTGTTGGGCTGCAACACACACGAGGCCTTTTCGGTCCCTCGGTTAACCGTTGGAGTATCAAACGAAGTTCAAATGGTAGGAAACTTGACAGGCGGTCTACCGGTAGTAAACCAAGGACGCATGACAAGTCTCGGTCCAATCCAAAAACGTTTAACACCCGCACACGAAAAGGGGTAGAAAGGGGTACCGAATGACATAGGAGCGCCGGATTGCAAAACGGGCAACGGGGAAAATGCTCGGATGCATGAGACAAACATGTATGCAAATGAAATGCACATGATGACATGATATGCAATGCATGACACGCAAGCAATGACAAGGCAACAACAGCGAATAACTGGAGGACACCTGGCACATCGGTCTCGGGGCGTCACACAAGCGTGCCTACCTCTCCATCTATAACTGGTCTGTCTTCTTTGGACGGTTAGCTGCTTCCTCCCCACTTTGAAATCTCGATCTCCTTTCTTGTTGATGGGCTTGTTGAATGATTCGTATTTGTGTGGATGTAGGGTGCAGGTGCTCTACTACACGCTGTTGGATAGTTTACCTGGACGTGTATGTCGCCAGTCAGGAGGCGTCTCCAGCTTGCGTAGACCGCCGTCTGGCTCTATCATTGATCAGTTATTCGTAACTTGCCGACGTGTTTTCTAGGCCGCTAGTTTTGTATTTTGCCTATTACTGCATGAGTCATTCTCGCTGAAATGACATGATTTAGTTTTTAGTTCTTCTGGCCAAACATGTGTTTTAGCCTTTTGCCTTTGCTTATCAACAGTTGTTTTGCTTGTTTTTGAGCTACTGCCACTTTGAGTTGATGTAGGCATGTAGTTATTTATTGCAACTGAGCTTCTATATTGCATTGTTGGACCAATTGATTGCCACCTCTTAGATTTACTGTCATATGGAGTGGATAAATTTGCAGCCAGCTTCTATATTCCTATTTGAAGTCATCAACTGAGATGTTGTAAACATTCCTGCCATGTGTTGCTTCCTTTTTCATGTTTTGCTAATATAGATCATTTGCTTGAACTGAGATGGTTGGTGCAACCAAATAAATATTTTGTGCCTTTGATCTAGCTCTAAAAGTGTGGTGTTACCTCTCTTTACAGGAGCTCTGGGCTGAAGAAATTTGAAGAAGCTTGAAGCCCGACAAAGTAAAGAGTAGCGAGTTAGTAGTGCTAGTTATGTTGTACAGTGGCTAGCATATCTGGTTGTATGAACACTATTGTAAATACTGTAATCTCGTATGTTGTACATTAGTCAGCATATTTGGTGCTAATATTGGCTATCATTTTAACAGTTTAGTATGTTCTCTTGCCATTTGAAATATTTTTCATTTGTTTATTGTGAAAGTGAGAAATAGAAAGATGACCAGTGGGACAAACGAAAAGGCCAAGGCCCAAAAAGTATATGGAATGTAAAAAGGTCGAGGCCAAAAACAGAAATGGACTATAAAAGGGTTGAGGGCGAAAAAATGGACTATGAAAGGCAATGGCCAAGAAAAAAAACACTGAATTGCTGGGCTAGACCCATGTAGCTAGTAAAAAATAACAGGAAAAAATATATATAAAGGCTGAATTGTTGGGCTCGGCCCATGTAAAACACCTAATTGGAACGGGCTGAATCTTATCAACGACCTTTTCAATTGGTCGCAATTTTGCCACGTCAGATCGCCACGTCGGATCCGACGTGGCCTGGGCAGTCAGCCAGTGACCAAAACAAAAGGTCATGGGTTCAACGACCTTCTGTTTTGTTCGTAAATGTCTACGACCTTCTCACAGAGAAGGTCGTTAATTTCAGTTTACGACCGCCAGCTTTTGACCTTCTGCTTTTTGTCACAGAAAGGTTGCAAATGAAAAACTATGACCTTTCAGCGGCCAATAGTGAGGGTCATAAGTTGACATATTTCTTGTAGTGGGTACCCGCGAGGTTTCTACGTGGCATGGCCGGGCATTCCCGGCCCTTGCCATAAGTCCAGGAGACGGGGCGACGGGGTCACATGATCGTGAGTCTCTGCTCGTTACCGCGTGCTCCCAAGACATTAATGGATTTGGGTATTTGATCTGAGTTGGCCACTGGCTTATACACACTAACCGCCACGTGGGACAAGATATGGGCAACCGGCGTTGTAGTATCAGCCGAAGCTTTCCAGACGTCAGCGACTAAGCGGCGCGCGTCGGGTTGGACCGCGTAAAGCAACCGCCGCCTTTGTAATGGAGGTTGCCAGGTTTGCTCGCCGGCCACCCACGCAACATGCAGGAGTGCAAACAGCGATGGGCCCAAGACCCCTGCGCGCTTAGGATTTAGACCGGCATGCCGACCTCTCTGTTGGGCCTAGGTAGGGTTGTGACGTGTTGATCTTCTGAGGTCGGGCATGACCAAGGAAAGTGTGTGAGGCCAGAGTGATCGAGCATGTCGGGTAATGTGGCGCATCCCTGGAGGGAAGTTGATCTATTCGAATAGCCATGTCCAAGATAACAGGATGACTTGGAGTTGTATCCCGATCTTTACAATTAGAACTAGATACTGAGGTGTGGAATGGATATGATGACTTCGGGATGGCTTTCTCGCAGGGAGTCAAGAAAGGATCTCTGGGCGTTATTGCTACAATATGCTTGCTAATTATAAAATGCTATTCCGTACTCTTCTAAATGATGTAAGATGGTGGCTTTAAGAAGATGCTAGTCTTCAATACGCTAGGCTTTTCCCTCTATTCTGGCATGCTGCAGATCAGTCCACAGATACTACCCATTTCATTCATACCGATGCATATGTAGTGTAGATCCTTACTTGCAAGTACTTTGGATGAGTACTCACAGTTGCTTTGCTCCCTCTTTCCCTCTTTTTCAATTTTTCTCGGATGCCGCAACCAGATGATGGAGCTCAGGAGCCAGATGCCATCGACGATGACTACCACTACTCCGAGGGTGCTTACTACTACGTGCAGACCGCCGACGACCAGGAGTAGTTTAGGAGGATCCCAGGCAGAAGGCATGCGCCTCTTCGATCTGTATCCTTGTTTGTGCTAGACATCTTATGCCACCTTGTTTAACTTTATATCTGTATTCAGATATTGTTGCTTCTGCTAACTTGTTTGTATTCGAGCTGATGTATTCGAGTTCTCGAGGCCCCTGGCTTGTAATATAAAGCTTGTATTATTTTAATTTGTGTATAGAGTTGTGTTGTGATATCTTTACATAAATCTCTGATCTTAATCATATACATTTACATGTATAATTAGTATATGATTGACTTGGGGTGTCACAGTACCTCCAGCTGTGAACACTTTGAAAATCAAAATTCCGATGTTGTTTCCTCTGTGAGCGGGTAGAGTTGGAGTGCGGTGGCCCGTAATCATAGGGGTGAGGTTCTTTAATTTCTCCATCGACCGGATCTAATTCGGATACTTGCAAGGACATAGAGGAAGCCGGAGCCGGGGCCATTCTGGTCGGCCTGTCAAACCTGTCATTTATGCACCAAGGGCCGGTAAAATTCAGTAGATCAAGTCTGGATGTCAAAGTGCAAACTTAGCATAGCTCAGATGGTTAGGTTCCGTGTGGTGTAACCAACTCATCAAGTTTAAGTCCTGCACTTGGCATTGATGCTCGCATTTTTCTGCATTTATTTCACATTTTTCGGTGATGTTCAGTTTATGAAAGAACATGTTTTCGTCAACAACGAGACACACGTGATGCCTTCGTCAATCTCAAGATATTGCACCGGGTCAGTATCTCGGAGGTGCTAAAAAAGATAGGGTGTGCGCGCTTGTGTTCATTGAATTATGTGTGTGTGATCATCTGTGATAGTAATTTGTTCAAAGAAAAAATCTGGCGTTTGCGTCCCTGTTATCAATCACACAGAAAGTCTCAAAATCACTTTGCTTGGTCATCAGAAAATTGAAAATGCAGCTGATGAGGCGGTACAGTGTACGCCCGAATTTTATTGAGAGCCATTAACGGAATCTGACGTGTAGGAGCGGTGCCGACAGTACGTCCTCGCAACCAACCCACAGTTTTGATCGGGTCCGTGCCGCTATCGAGAGCAGCAAAAAAAACGCCAAGTTGCTTTCGTCCATAAAGCAGCATTTATCCAACGCAGAAAAGCAGGAGGGTGCTGAATGAACGGATGCTTCCTTCGAAATGCAGCATCGATCTATTGCTAGCATGCATTGCTGTCTAGGCCATGAAAATATGCAGAAATTCGTTTTGGCACATGGGAGCACGTGCTCCTGCCAACAATATTTCAAAGTGTGAAAAAATTCGAACAAAAATTTGGCACATACATCTTGACATTATATGTGTACACGTCAAGTTTCGGAGAAAATCAACATTTTTTGTAGCTTGTGTAAAAAACAAAAAATATTCGTGAAAAGCACTTTTTAACACCAGATTTTGTCTTTTTTCACACACAACATATAATTTATAGATTTTTTACGAAACGACTTTGTGAGTATGTACAATATCAAGATGTATGCGCCAAATTTTTATTTAAAATTTTTTGACATTTAAAAATACGTTTAAAACACATTACAAACCAGAAGTGCGCTCTCCCGCGTGCCAAAACACCACTCTAGAGCCCGGTAAGTTGGAGCAATGCACTCGAAATCCTAAAATGCAGAAAAAGCATTGCTCTATCTATTCTTTCTCCAAGTTCATCCTCACATCCAGTGTCATTTTTCTAGAAGTATCCAACTTAACATAAGCATGCCTTTTCACAATTATTAACAACTAATATTGGAAGAATCCAACCTCACACACGGACGAACGAATACCGGATTCAAGCAGATCCACCGAAGACAAATGCAGTCCAAACCTCACGAGATCCGCCGGAGACACAACTCTAATAAACCCTCCGATGATGCTAGAAGCACCACCTGGATGGAGGCTATGCAAGGAGAACCTTATTCCATTTTTAGAAAGACGCCACCACCTCGTCTTCCTGAGCATGACACAAACCCTAAAAATACCTAAGAACGGAGCCCTCTCGTCAACAAGGGTCGGGTCCACCGCGCCTCCATGGTCCTAGGACCATAGGAGGCGAGGTGGACCGGCGCCGCCGGCGAGAGGCTAAGAAAACCCTAGCGAGAGTCGCATGGGTCTTTGCCTCTCGCACGAGAGAAAAACATAAGTACTATAACATCCAAATTGAGCTGAAATTAGTGCTTCCTTCTTTTTATTTACTCCACATATTAGCTTTGACTGAAGTCAAACTTTATAAAGTTTGACCAAATTTATAGAAAATAATATGAACATTTACAGTAACAAACTTATATGATGTGAAAATATATGCAATGATGAACTCGGTGATATATATTTGATGATGTATATGTTAATATATTTTTCTACAAACTTGTTGAAAGTATATAAAATTTGATTTTAGAAAACCTAATATACATAGTAAATTAAAACAGAGTGAGTCCTTACCAAAGTAACTAACTACTCCCTCCGTTTCTAAATATTTATCTTTTTAGAGATTTCAAATGAACTATCACATACGGATGTATATAAACATATTTTAGAGTGTAGATTCACTTATTTTGCTCTGTATGTAGTCACTTGTTGAAATTTTTAGAAAGATAAATATTTAGGAATGCAGAGAGTAGATTGCATAGTGGCGCCAAACAAAGCATAGCATAGTAGCATCGAACATAGCATAGAGTTTTCGGAAAAGGGAATCTTCATAAAAATCGGTATACCGAGAGACGATAACCAAAACCCAGCCTTTGATGGAGCAGGTCCTGTAAGTGGAGCTGTTGCAAAACGATATAGCAACGCTATAGTTCACTATTTCTTCTTTCATGATTTGATATGCCACGTGCTTGTGTAACATCGCGCACATTAAAAGCCGCTAGTAATTCAAAGCACAACCCTGTTTTGTTCAACTTCCGCTCACAAGTCACAGCTTTTGGCGGTACAGAGTACAACCAGATCGAAAAGGCAGACTCCCGGCGTCCTCTCCTCCTACAAGCTTAAGAGCTAGCCGCGCTCACTCATCTCCGCTGCCACTCCATTCTTGCCACCACAGAGTCGTCAGGCAAGCGCGCAGCCCATACGTCAATGGAGAGGTCAAGGTCCTACTCAGAGAAGAGCAGCACCACAACCACCACCCCGGCCGGCGCTGTCACCGAGCTGAGGTGCTACAGTGCCTCCTACGTCACACCCAAGAAGGCAGCGGGCACCGCCAGCTGGCCTCCTTGCACCACGGCTTCTTCCTCGACGTCGGCGGCGGCGGCCGGCCCGAAGGCGAGGTCGTGGAGCGGCAGCTTCCGTAGCGCCCCGGCGGAGCTGCGGAGGAAGAGGAGGGTGGCCGGGTACAGGGTGTACGGCGTGGAGGGGAAGATGAAGGTGTCGCTCAAGAACGGCGTGAGGTGGCTCAAGGGCAAGTGCACCCAGGTGGTGGACGGCTTTTGGTGAACCCACCGAAGGTGCAGATCAATCGGCTTATTCTATTTTCTGCCTGGTGATCATTGCCGACTTGCCGTGATCCAAGAGGTGTCCGAACGTGAGTACGGTCACATTCTTCCTTTTGTCAGCTCTGGCGTCGTGTTTTTCCTCACATTTTAGTAAGAACATAAGTGGAAGGTTGCAGGAAAGAAGGGTAGCTGCAGACTGTCTTGACCATGCATACACACTTACTAGTATGCAACCAATGGATGCTTGGCTGTTCTTTAAAATGTACTATAAACTTGCTCTCGTGTGTGTGTCTGGGATGTTCATCTGGCCTGGACGGTTGCAAATAAACCAACCTATTTGATAGATGAGCAGGTTAGTTGCAAGGCACAATATAAAAAAAATGGTAGGCTAAGAGCATCCGTGATGCTCTCATGTTCGTCCAGGGTTTCGCCTGAAGCTTACAGCGCAACCGCCGCTTCTTTTTTTTCTTCTTCTTTTAAGGAAACTTCTGATATATCCATCTTCAATCATAACAGTACAACAAACACAAAAAATAATAATAATTACATCTAGATTCATATACCACCTAGTAACGACTACAAGCACTGAAGCAAGCAGAAGGCGCATCGCCATCATCGACCCTCCCTCGACGGAGTCAAGCATAATTTATTGTAGTAGACAGTCAAAAAGTTATCGTGCTAAGACCTCATAGAACCAATACACTAGAACAACAATCGCCGCTTCTTTTCAAGTTGGTCATGAAAAGTGCTTTTGACTTTGAGAGATAGGACTACATGTTGATTTGCGGGAGCAACTAACCACGATACCCTTAGGCCACTCCTAATGGTTATACCTTAGCATGATTTTAAGGTAAAAATCTTTTGTGGCATTGTTTTTTTCGACAAAGCATGAATTTTATTGACTTGAAATGAAGTTGCAAGGATACAAACACAATGAACACATGGCCAGCCTCTGATAGGTAGAATGTACATATCTAACACTGAGGATACACACAAATAAATATGTTGGCAAAGAGCAAAGTGCTATAAGACCAAATCTATGCCTAAGCGAGGAAAAAAAGAAACAAAGGGATCAAAACATCGATTGACAAACTACAGTAATGACCATATCCAAATCAACCATGTTTTGACTCACCAAGGACACAAGAAAGGTTCTTCAACTATAACATCTTTAGAAAGGGAATGATGCTCAAGCGCCGCCGGCACCGTATATCCAACCAACAAAGGCCAGATTCTAAGTTTTCACCCTGAAGAATAAGTTCAAGCATATCCAAGCAACGCCTTCCAAAAGGTAACGATGTAAAAACACTGTCATTGCTAGATAAAACCAACTCGAGTCAAGCTTAGGGTTTTCACCCTAGAACTCAAGACCTGGTACTTGAGGAGCTCCACCAAATCGAATTCAACAATGTGTTGTCACCACCACTTTTCACGATCACAACAGCTACATGCACTGGGCTAGAAATCCCTTCGTCGCTGTTGCAAAACCATACCCTCTATGTCAAGCCATCGTCCATAGATTGCATCTCATTGCCGAATACAAAGTGACCAGAGTGAGGACCGCCAAAACCCGCAAAGAAACCATATGGATGCATCCCGCAACCATGCCAATACGAGCCGTTGACAGCAGCCACCAGATCTAGAGAGAGGAACCTTCACGAAGACTCTTCGATGTTGACCGCAGTTTTCAGCTCGAGTGGTCGGCCGGTAGGGTCACGGTCAGATCTTCAGCCCCAATCCTCACGAGCAGTCACTGCCATGAGCCAGCCGGATGATATGTCTCCGTCGTATCTACTTTTCCAAACACTTTTGCCATTGTTTTGGACTCTAACTTTCATGATTTGAAAGGAACTAACCCGGACTAACGCTATTTTCAGCAGAATTGCCATGGTGTTATTTATGTGCAGAAACAAAAGTTCTCGGAATGACCTGAAACTCCACGGAGATTGTTTTTGGAAATAATAAAAATACTGGCAAAGAATCAAGGCCAGGGGCCCACACCCTAGCCATGAGGGTGGGGGCGCACCCCCTGCCTCGTGGGCCCCCTGGAGCTCCACCGATCTCAACTCCAACTCCATATATTCGTGTTCGGGGAGAAAAAAAATAAAGGAGAAAGAATGATCACGTTTTACGATATGGAGCTACCGCCAAGCCCTAAACTCTCTCGGGAGGGCTGGTCTGGAGTCCGTTCGGGGCTCCAGAGAGAGGAATCCGTCACCGTCGTCATCATCAACCATCCTCCATCACCAATTTCATGATGCTCACCGCCGTGCGTGAGTAATTCCATCATAGGCTTGCTGGACGGTGATGAGTTGCATGAGATTTATCATGTAATCGAGTTAGTTTTGTTAGGGTTTGATCCCTAGTATCCACTATGTTCTGAGATTGATGTTGCTATGACTTTGCTATGCTTAATGCTTGTCACTAGGGCCCGAGTGCCATGATTTCAGATCTGAACCTATTATGTTTTCATGAATATATGTGAGTTCTTGATCCTATCTTGCAAGTCTATAGTCACCTACTATGTGTTATGATCCGGCAACCCCAAAGTGACAATAATCAGGACCACTCCCGATGATGACCGTAGTTTGAGGAATTCATGTGTTCATTATGTGTTAATGCTTTGGTCCAATACTCTATTAAAAGGAGGCCTTAATATCCCTTAGTTTCCATTAGGACCCCGCTGTCACGGGAGGGTAGGACAAAAGATGTCATGCAGGTTCTTTTCCATAAGCACGTATGACTATATTCGAAATACATGCCTACATTACATTGATGAACAGGAGCTAGTTCTGTGTCACCCTAGGTTATGACTATTACATGATGAACCGCATCTGGCATAATTCTCCATCGCTGATCCATTTCCTACGAGCTTTCCATATATTGTTCTTCGCTTATTTAATTTTCCGTTCCTATTGTTATCATCACTACAAAATACCAAAAACATTACTTTTGCTACCGTTACCTTTTGCTATCGTTGCCACTACTATCATATTACTTTGCTACTAAACACTTTGCTGCAGATATTAAGTTTCCAGGTGTGGTTGAATTGACAACTCAGCTGCTAATACTTGAGAATATTCTTTGGCTCCCCTTGTGTCGAATCAATAAATTTGGGTTGAATACTCTACCCTTGAAAACTGTTGCGATCCCCTATACTTGTGGGTTATCAAGACTATTTTCTTGCGCCGTTGCCGGGGAGCATAGCTCTATTCTTTGAGTCACTTGGGATTTATATCTGCTGGTCATTATGAAGAACTTGAAAGACGCGAAAACAAAAATTTATCCCTCAACTACGAGGGGAGGTAAGGAACTGCCATCTAACTCTGCACTTGATTCACCTTCTGTTTTGAGTAAGCTTGCGACACCTAAACCTGCTTCTGCTATTAATTCTGGTATGTCGCATATTATTGATGATGCCACTTCTGCTATGCATGATACTTATGATGAAACTACGTCTATGCTTGATACTACTGTACCACTTGGTGAATTTCTTGATGAACAACTTGCTAGGGCTAGAGAGAATGAAATTATTGAAACCGATAATATTGATGAAAGTGATGATGAAGGCTCTCCTAATAAATATGAATTGCCTATTGTGCCTGAGGGCTATGTTATGGATGAAGAAACTAAAAGAGACTTTCTTGCATGCAATGATAGAAGTGATCTTAAGAAATTATTAGCTAAGCTTAAACAAAAAACTCTGAATGCTAGAATAAAATATGATCCTGCTTATGCTACTTCACCTATCTTTGTTACTGATAAGGATTATGAATTCTCTATTGATCTTGATATAATTACTTTGGTTGAATCTGATCCTTTTTATGGCTATGAATCTGAAACTGTTGTGGCACATCTTACTAAATTAAATGATATAGCCACCCTATTCACTAATGATGAGAGAACTCGCTACTTTTATATCCTTAAAATATTTCCGTTCTCATTAAAGGGTGATGCTAATATATGGTTTAATTCTCTTGATCCTGGTTGTGTGCGTAGTCCCCAGGATATGATGTATTACTTCTCTGCTAAATATTTCCCTGCTCATAAGAAACAAGTTGCCTTAAGGGATATATATAATTTTGTGCAAATTAAAGAAGAGAGTCTCCCACAAGCTTGGGGGAGGCTTCTCCAATTACTTAATGCTTTGCCTGATCCTCCTCTTAAGAAAAATGAAATACTTGATATCTTTTATAATGGACTAACTGATGCTTCCACAGACCACCTAGATAGTTGTGTTGGTTCTGTTTTCAGGGAAAGAACACCGGATGAAGCTGAAATTCTATTGAATAATATGTTGACAAATGAAAATAATTGGACACCTCCTGAGCCTATTCCTAAACCCACTCCGAAGAAAAGGGTGTTCTATTTCTCAGTCCTGAAGATATGCAAGAGGCAAAGAAATCCATGAAAGAAAAGGGTATTAAAGTTGAAGATGTTAAGAATTTACCTCCTATTGAAGAAATACATGGTCTTAATTTACCGCATGTTGAAGAAATATATGGTTTTAATCCATCAACTATTGAAGAAACACATGGTCTTGATAACCCGACACAGGTAGTAAAGGTAAATTCTCTATATAGATATGATAAAGCTGAAATCCCTCCTACTAAATTTGCTAGCCAATGTTTGGATGAGTTTGATAACTTTATGGTTAAGCAAGAAGACTTCAATGCTTATTTTGGTAGACAATTGAAACAAAATGCTTATATGATTGAACACTTGGGTGATTATATGTCTAGAGTTAAAGGTGAACTTAAACTCATTAGTAAACATGCTTCTATGGTTACCACTCAAGTAGAACAAGTACTTAAAGCTCAGAATGATTCGCTCAGTGAATTAAATAGTAAGAATAATGATAATGTTGTTAGAGTTATGACTAGAGGTGGTAAAATGACCCAGGAACCTTTGTATCCTGAGGGCCATCCTAAGAGAATTGAGCAAGATTCTCAAAGAAATGATATTGATGCACCTAGTCCTTCTAAGAGGAAGAAAAAGAAAAATGATAGGACTTTGCATGCTTCTAGTGAACCTGTTATCGACACACCTGAGAATCCCAATGATATCTCTATTTCTGATGCTGAAACACAATCTGGTAATGAACATGAAACTAGTGATAATGTTAATGATAATGTTCATGTTGATGCTCAACCTAGCAATGATAATGAGGTAGAAGTTGAACCTGCTGTTGATGTTGATAACCCACAATCAAAGAATCAACGTTATGATAAGAGAGACTTTGTTGCTAGGAAACACGGTAAGGAAAGAGAGCCTTGGGTTCAGAAACCCATGCCTTTTCCTCCTAAGCCATCCAAGAAGAAGGATGATGAGGATTTTGAGCGCTTTGCTGAAATGATTAGACCTATCTTTTTGCGTATGCGTTTGACTGATATTCTTAAACTGAATCATTATGCTAAGTACATGCAAGATATTGTTACTAATAAAAGAAAGATACCGGAAGCTGAAATTTCCACCATGCTTGCTAATTATACTTTTAAGGGTGGAATACCTAAGAAATTAGGAGATCCAGGAGTACCAACTGAAGGAAATATGCCCTAGAGGCAATAATAAAGTTATTATTTATTTCCTTATATCATGATAAATGTTTATTATTCATGCTAGAATTGTATTAACTGGAAACATAATACATGTGTGAATACATAGACAAACAGTATATCACTAGTATGCCTCTACTTGACTAGCTCGTTGATCAAAGATGGTTAAGTTTCCTAGCCATTGACATGGGTTGTCATTTGATTAACGGGATCACATCATTAGGAGAATGATGTGATTGACTTGACCCATTCCGTTAGCTTAGCACCCGATCGTTTAGTATGTTGCTATTGCTTTCTTCATGACTTATACATGTTCCTATGACTATGAGATTATGCAACTCCCGTTTACCGGAGGAACACTTTGAGTGCTACCAAACGTCACAACATAACTGGGTGATTATAAAGGTGCTCTATAGGTGTCTCCGAAGGTACTTGTTGGGTTGGCGTATTTCGAGAATAGGATTTGTCACTCCGATTGTCGGAGAGGTATCTCTGGGCCCTCTCAGTAATGCACATCACTTAAGCCTTGCAAGCATTGCAACTAATGAGTTAGTTGTGGAATGATGTATTACGAAACGAGTAAAGAGACTTGCCGGTAATGAGATTGAACTAGGTATTGAGATACCGACGATCGAATCTCGGGCAAGTAACATACTGATGACAAAGGGAACAACGTATGTTGTTATGCGGTCTGACCGATAAAGATCTTTGTAGAATATGTGGGAGATAATATGAGCATCCAGGTTCCGCTATTGGTTATTGACCGGAGACGTGTCTCGGTCATGCCTACATAGTTCTCGAACCCGTAGGGTCCGCACGCTTAACGTTTCGATGACAGTTATATTATGAGTTTATATGTTTTGATGTACTGAAGGTTGTTCGGAGTCCCGGATGTGATCACGGACATGACGAGGAGTCTCAAAATGGTCGAGACATGAAGATTGATATATTGGAAGCCTATGTTTGGATATCGGAAGTGTTCCGGGTGAAATCGGGATTTTACCGGAGTGCCGGGAGGTTACCGGAACCCCCCGGGAAGTTAATGGGCCATAGTGGCCTTAGTGGAAGAGAGGAGAGGTGACCATGGCAAGGGCCGCGCGCCCCTCCCCCTAGTCCGAATAGGACAAGGAGAGGGGGCGGCACCCCCCTTTCCTTCTTCTCCTCCACCTCTTTTCCCCAAGTCCTAATCCAACTAGGAAAAGGGAGGGAGTCCTACTCCCGGTGGGAGTAGGACTCCTCCTGGCGCGCCCCCTCTCCTGGCCGGCCTTGCCCCCCTTGCTCCTTTATATACGGGGGCAGGGGGCACCCTAGAGAGAACAACAATTGATCAGTTGATCTTTTAGCCGTGTGTGGTGCCCCCTCCAGCATAGTCCACCTTGATAATACCGTAGTGGTGCTTAGGCAAAGCTCTGCGTCGGTAGAACATCATCATCATCACCACACTGTCGTGCTGACGAAACTCTCCTTCAACACTCAGCTGGATCGGAGTTCGAGGGACGTCATTGGGCTGAATGTGTGCTGAACTCGGGGGTGATGTGCGTTCGGTACTTGATCGGTCGGATCGTGAAGACATACGACTACATCAACCGCGTTGTGCTAACGCTTCCGCTTTCGGTCTATGAGGGTACGTGGACAACACTCTCCCCTCTCGTTGCTATGCATCACCATGATCTTGCGTGTGCGTAGAATTTTTTTTAAAATTACTACGTTCCCCAACAGTGGCATCTGAGCCTGGTTTTATGCGTAGTTGTCATATGCACGAGTAGAACACAAGTGAGTTGTGGGCGATATAAGTCATACTGCTTACCAGCATGTCATACTTTGGTTCGACGGTATTGTTGGATGAAGCGGCCCGGACCGACATTACGCGTACGCTTACGCGGGACTGGTTCTACCGACATGCTTTGCACACAGGTGGCTAGCGGGTGTTAGTTTCTCCAACTTTACTTGAACCGAGTGTGTCTACGCCCGGTCCTTGCGAAGGTTAAAACAGCACCAACTTGACATACTATCGTTGTGGTTTTGATGCGTAGGTAAGAACGGTTCTTGCTAAGCCCGTAGCAGCCACGTAAAATTTGCAACAACAAAGTAGAGGACATCTAACTTGTTTTTTGCAGGGCATGTTGTGACGTGATATGGTCAAGACATGATGCTAAATTTTATTGTATGAGATGATCATGTTTTGTAACCGAGTTATCGACAACTGGTAGGAGCCATATGGTTGTCGCTTTATTATATGCAATGCAATCGCCCTGTAATGCTTTACTTTATCACTAAGCGGTAGCGATAGTCGTAGAAGCATAAGATTGGCGAGACGATAACGATGCTACGATGGAGATCAAGGTGTCACGCCGGTGACGATGGTGATCATGACGGTGCTTCGGAGATGGATATCACAAGCACAAGATGATGATGGCCATATCATATCACTTATATTGATTGCATGTGATGTTTATCTTTTATGTATCTTATCTTGCTTTGATTGATGGTAGCATTATAAGATGATCCCTCACTAAATTATCAAAGTATAAGTGTTCTCCCTGAGTATGCACCGTTGCGAAAGTTCTTCGTGCTGAGACATCACGTGATGATCGGGTGTGATAGGCTCTACGTTCAAATACAACGGGTGCAAAACAGTTGCACACGCGGAATACTCAGGTTAAACTTGACGAGCCTAGCATATAACAGATATGGCCTCGGAACACGGAGACCGAAAGGTCGAGCGTGAATCATATAGTAGATATGATCAACATAGTGATGTTCACCGTTGAAACTACTCCATCTCACGTGATGATCGGACATGGTTTAGTTGATATGGATCACGTGATCACTTAGAGGATTAGAGGGATGTCTATCTAAGTAGGAGTTCTTAAGTAATATGATTAAATGAACTTAAATTTATCATGAACTTAGTACTTGATAGTATCTTGCTTGTCTATGTTAATTGTAGATAGATGGCCCGTGCTTTTGTTCCATTGAATTTTAATGCGTTCCTTGAGAAAGCAAAGTTGAAAGATGATGGTAGCAATTACACGGACTAGGTCCGTAACTTGAGGATTATCCTCACTGCTGCACAGAAGAATTACGTCCTGGAAGCATCACTGGGTGCCAGGCTTGCTGCTGATGCAACTGATGATGTTAAGAACATCTGGCAGAGCAAAGCTGATGACTACTCGATAGTTCAATGTGCCATGCTTTACAGCTTAGAACCGGGACTTCAACGATGTTTTGAACGTCATGGAGCATATGAGATGTTCCAAGAGTTGAAGTTAATATTTCAAGCAGATGCCCGGATTGAGAGATATGAAGTCTCCAATAAGTTCTACAGCTGCAAGATGGAGGAGAATAGTTCTGTCAGTGAGCATATACTCAAGATATCTGGGTACTGCAATCACTTGATTCAACTGGGAGTTAATATTCCGTATGATAGCGTCATTGACAGAATTCTTCAATCACTGCCACCAAGCTACAAGAGCTTTGTGATGAACTATAACATGCAAGGGATGGATAAGACGATTTCCGGGCTCTTCGCAATGCTAAAGGCTGCGGAGGTAGAAATAAAAAAGGAGCATCAAGTGTTGATGGTCAATAAGACCACCAGTTTCAAGAAAAAGGGCAAAGGGAAGAAGGGGAACTTCAAGAAGAAGAACAAGCAAGTTGCTACTCAGGAGAAGAAACCCAAGTCTGGACCTAAGCCTGAGACTGAGTGCTTCTACTGCAAGCAGACTGGTCACTGGAAGCGGAACTGCCCCAAGTATTTGGCGGATAAGAAGGATGGCAAGGTGAACAAAGGTATATGTGATATACATGTTATTGATGTGTACCTTACTAATGCTCGCAGTAGCACCTGGGTATTTGACACTGGTTCTGTTGTTATTATTTGCAACTCGAAACAGGGCTACGGATTAAGCAAAGATTGGCTAAGGACAAGGTGACGATGCGCATGGGAAATGGTTCCAAAGTCAATGTGATCGTAGTCGGCACGCTACCTCTACATTTACCTTCAGGATTAGTATTAGACATAAATAATTGTTATTTGGTGCCAGCGTTGAGCATGAACATTATATCTGGATCTAGTTTGATGCGAGACGGTTATTCATTTAAATCAGAGAATAATGGTTGTTCTATTTATATGGGTAATATCTTTTATGGTCATGCACCCTTGAAGAGTGGTCTATTTTTGATGAATCTCGATAGTGGTGATACACATATTCATAATATTGAAGCCAAAAGATGAAGAGTTGATAATGATAGTGCAACTTATTTGTGGCACTGCCATTTAGGTCATATCGGTGTAAAGCGCATGAAGAAACTCCATACAAATGGACTTTTGGAACCACTTGATTATGAATCACTTGGTACTTGTGAACCGTGCCTCATGGGCAAGATGACTAAAACGTCGTTCTCCGGTACTATGGAGAGAGCAACAGATTTGTTGGAAATCATACATACAGTTGTATGTGGTCCGATGAATGTTGAGGCTCGTGGCGGATATCGTTATTTTCTCACCTTCACAGATGATTTAAGCAGATATGGGTATATCTACTTAATGAAACATAAGTCTAAAACATTTGAAAAGTTCAAAGAATTTCAGAGTGAAGTTGAAAATCATCGTAACAAGAAAATAAAGTTTCTACGATCTGATCGTGGAGGAGAATATTTGAGTTATGAGTTTGGTCTTCATTTGAAACAATGTGGAATAGTTTCACAACTCACGCCACCCGGAACACCACAGCGTAATGGTGTGTCTGAACGTCGTAATCGTACTTTACTAGAAATGGTGCGATCTATGATGTCTCTTACTGATTTACCGCTATCGTTTTGGGGTTATACTTTAGAGACGGCCGCATTCACGTTAAATAGGGCACCATCGAAATCCGTTGAGACGACACCTTATGAATTGTGGTTTGGCAAGAAACCAAAGTTGTCGTTTCTGAAAGTTTGGGGCTGTGATGCTTATGTGAAAAAAGCTTCAACCTGATAAGCTCGAACTCAAATCGGAGAAATGTGTCTTCGTAGGATACCTAAAGGAGACAGTTGGGTACACCTTCTATCACAGATCCGAAGGCAAGAATTTTGTTGCTAAATTCGGAGTTTTTCTAGAGAAGGAGTTTCTCTCGAAAGAAGTGAGTGGGAGGAAAGTAGAACTTGATGAGGTAACTGTACCTGCTCCCTTATTGGAAAGTAGTTCATTGTAGAAACCGGTTTCTGCGACACCTACACCAATTAGTGAGGAAGTTGATGATGATGATCATGAAACTTCAGATCAAGTTGTTACTAAACCTCGTAGGTCAACCGGAGTAAGATCCGCACCAGAGTGGTACGGTAATCCTGTTCTGGAAGTTATGTTACTAGACCATGACGAACCTACGAATTATGAAGAAGCGATGGTGAGCCCAGATTCCACAAAATGGCTTGAGGCCATGAAATCTAAGATGGGATCCATGCATGAGAACAAAGTGTGGACTTTGGTTGACTTGCCCGGTGATCGGCAAGCAATTGAGAATAAATAGATCTTCAAGAAGAAGACTGACGCTGACGGCAATGTTACTGTCTATAAAGCTCGACTTGTTGCGAAAGGTTTTTGACAAGTTCAAGGGATTGACTACGATGAGTTCCAGTGATCCATTTATGGATGGGTGCAAGCCTCTCGGAGTTGGAATAAACGCTTTGATAGTGTGATCAAAGCATTTGGTTTTGTACTGACTTTTGGAGAAGCCTGTATTTACAAGAAAGTGAGTGGGAGCTCTGTAGCATTTCTAATATTATATGTGGATGACATATTGCTGATTGGAAATGATATAGAATTTCTGGATAGCATAAAGGGATACTTGAATAAGAGTTTATCAATGAAAGACCTCGGTGAAGCTGTTTATAAATTGGGCATCAAGATCTATAGAGATAGATCAAGACGCTTAATTGGACTTTCACAAAGCACATACCTTGACAAAGTTTTGAAGAAGTTCAAAATGGATCAAGCAAAGAAAGGATTCTTGCCTGTGTTACAAGGTGTGAAGTTGAGTAAGACTCAATGCCCGACCACTGCAGAAGATAGAGAGAAAATGAAAAATGCTCCCTATGCTTCAGCCATAGGCTCTATCATGTATGCAATGCTGTGTACCAGACCTGATGTGTGCCTTGCTATAAGTCTAGCAGGGAGGTACCAAAGTAATCCAGGAGTGGATCATTGGAGAGCGGTCAAGAACATCCTGAAATACCTGAAAAGGACTAAGGATATGTTTCTCATTTATGGAGGTGACAAAGAGCTCATCGTAAATGGTTACGTTGATGCAAGCTTTGACACTGATCCGGACGATTCTAAATCGTAAACCGGATACGTGTTTACATTGAACGATGGAGTTGTCAGTTGGTGCAGTTCTAAACAAAGCATCATGGAGGGATCTACGTGTGAAGCGGAGTATATAGCTGCTTCGGAAGCAGCAAATGAAGGAGTCTGGATGAAGGAGTTCATACCCGATCTAGGTGTCATACCTAGTGCATCGGGTCCAATGAAAATCTTTTGTGACAATACTAGTGCAATTGCCTTGGCGAAGGAATCCAGATTTCACAAGAGAACCAAGCACATCAAGAGACGCTTCAATTCCATCCGAGATTTAGTCCAGGTGGGAGACATAGAAATTTGCAAGATACATACGGATCTAAATGTTGCAGACCCATTGACTAAGCCTCTTCCACGAGCAAAACATGATCAGCACCAAGGCTCCATGGATGTTAGAATCATTACTGTGTAATCTATATTATTGACTCTAGTGCAAGTGGGAGACTGAAGGAAATATGCCCTATAGGCAATAATAAAGTTATTATTTATTTCCTTATATCATGATAAATGTTTATTATTCATGCTAGAATTGTATTAACTGGAAACATAATACATGTGTGAATACATAGACAAACAGTATGTCACTAGTATGCCTCTACTTGACTAGCTCGTTGATCAAAGATGGTTAAGTTTCCTAGCCATTGACATGGGTTGTCATTTGATTAATGGGATCACATCATTAGGAGAATGATGTGATTGACTTGACCCATTCCGTTAGCTTAGCACCCAATCATTTAGTATGTTGCTATTGCTTTCTTCATGACTTATACATGTTCCTATGACTATGAGATTATGCAACTCCCGTTTACCGGAGGAACACTTTGAGTGCTACCAAACGTCACAACATAACTGGGTGATTATAAAGGTGCTCTACAGGTGTCTCCGGAGGTACTTGTTGGGTTGGCGTATTTCGAGATTAGGATTTGTCACTCCGATAGTCGGAGAGGTATCTCTGGGCCCTCTCGGTAATGCACATCACTTAAGCCTTGCAAGCATTGCAACTAATGAGTTAGTTGCGGAATGATGTATTACGGAACGAGTAAAGAGACTTACCGCTAATGAGATTGAACTAGGTATTGAGATACCGACGATCGAATCTCGGGCAAGTAACATACCGATGACAAAGGGAACAACGTATGTTGTTATGTGGTTTGACCGATAAAGATCTTCATAGAATATGTGGGAGCCAATATGAGCATCCAGGTTCCGCTATTGGTTATTGACCGGAGACGTGTCTCGGTCATGTCTACGTAGTTCTCGAACCCGTAGGGTCCGCACGCTTAACGTTTCGATGACAGTTATATTATGAGTTTATATGTTTTGATGTACCGAAGGTTGTTCGGAGTCCCGGATGTGATCACAGACATGACGAGGAGTCTAGAAATGGTCGAGACATGAAGATTGATATATTGGAAGCCTATGTTTGGATATCGAAAGTGTTCCGGGTGAAATCGGGATTTTACCGGAGTACCGGGAGGTTACCAGAACCCCCCGGGAAGTTAATGGGCCATAGTGGGCCTTAGTGGAAGAGAGGAGAGGCGGCCAGGGCAAGGGCCATGCGCCCCTCCCCCCTAGTCCGAATAGGACAAGGAGAGGGGGGGCGGCGCCCCCTTTCCTTCTTCTCCTCCACCTCTTTCCCCCCAAGTCCTAATCCAACTAGGAAAAGGGAGGGAGTCCTACTCCCGGTGGGAGTAGGACTCCTCCTTGCGCGTCCCCTCTCCTGGCCGGCCGCACCCCCCTTTGCTCCTTTATATACGGGGGCAGGAGCACCCTAGAGAGAACAACAATTGATCAGTTGATCTTTTAGTTGTGTGCGGTGCCCCCCCCCTCCACCATAGTCCACCTCGATAGTACTGTAGCGGTGCTTAGGCGAAGCTCTGCGTCAGTAGAACATCATCATCATCACCACGCCGTTGTGCTGACGAAACTCTCCCTCAACACTCAACTGGATCGGAGTTCAAGGGACGTCATCGGGCTGAACGTGTGCTGAACTCGGAGGTGTCGTGCGTTGGGTACTTGATCGGTCGGATCATGAAGACGTACGACTACATCAACCGCGTTGTGCTAGCGCTTCCGCTTTCGGTCTACGAGGGTACATGGACAACACTCTCCCGTCTCGTTGCTATGCATCACCATGATCTTGCGTGTGTGTAGGAATTTTTTTGAAATTACTATGTTCCCCGACACCAACTATACCATGCTCCATTAAAAGAAACTTTGTTAAAACTGCTTTATGTGATATTGGAGCCGGTGTTAGTGTTATGCCTCTCTCTTTATATCATAGACTTGATTTGAATAAGTTGACCCCTACTAAAATAACTTTGCAAATGGCTGATAAATCAACTGCCATACCTGTCGGTATTTGTGAGGATGTGTCTGTTGTGGTTGCAAACGTAACTATTTTAACGGACTTTGTTATTCTTGATATTCCCGAGGACGATAGTATGTCTATTATTCTTGGAAGACCCTTTTTGAATACCGCAAGGGCTATTATTGATTGCACCAAAGCCAATGTCACGTTTTATGTTAATGATAATGAGCATACGGTACATTTTCCGAGGAAACAACCTCAAGTCCACAGTATCAATTCTATTGGAAAAACTCCATCGATTATTTTTGGAGGTTTTGAATTTCCTCCTCCTACTGTCAAGAAGAAATATGATATTCTTATTGCTGGGGATGTGCATATCCCCGTTGAGGTAACATAGTTTCATTCGAAATTTCTCCGGTTTCATGTTACTCGAAATGGGTTTGTTAACAAGACTTGATCAACCTTGTTAGTGGATTCCTTTTGATGGGAATGAGATGGATGAAGTTAGAAAGCACAACCTTCTGTACCCTCCTTTTACTTTCTGTTATTTAGTTGAAATAAAGTAAAATTAGTATTTTCTGTCAGTTTTCTAAATTATCTGTGCAATATAAAAATACACCGAAAATAAAAGTTCTCCAAATGCCCTGCCAATTTAATATGATTTTTTCTGGAATATTTGAGAATATCTGGCACTGAGAACACAGCAGAGGGAGCAAGCACCTGGCCATGAGGGTCCAGGGCGCGCCCCCTGCCTCGTGGGCCCATGGTGGCTCCCCTCCACTTATTCCTGCACCCACACACTTCCTCTTCCTTCCAAAAAAAATCACCATCCAGCTCAAGCACGACTTCTAGCTCATTTTGCTGTGATTTTTGATCTCCTTGCTCAAAGCACCTCTCATAAAACTACTTTGGGGGATTGTTCCTTGGTATGTGACTCCTCCATTGGTCCAATTAGTTTTTGTTGTAGTGCTTTATTCATTGCAAATTTGTGTTGCCTAGGTGACCATGTTTAGCTTGCATGTCAAATTTATATGGTTCCAAGTAGTTCTAATGCAAGATATAGGCTCTAGGCACTTCTAGGAGTAGTTGCTATCAATTTTGTTGATCTTGGTTCACTTTTATTTGAAGTTACTAAAAATTTCAGAAATTTTCAGAAAAAGATGAAGAGATTTTTGAGGGGCTCATCGAGCCGAAGCTCGAAGGATAAGCAAATTGAGGAGGATAAGAGGCCCAAATACAATCTCCCTCGCACCGCGGAAGTTGGGCCATGTGAATGGCCTTGTGATAATTTCTTGAGAGCAGCCGGGGTTTATGATGATTTTTATGAGCTGGCTGAGAATGCAGGCCTCACCGCCTTCCTCCACGACCAACGCGAACATTATCTCTTGCTCACAAATATCTTTGTGCAAAACTTTCATTTCCATGTTAGGAGCTCACCACCTACGGTGAAGTTTTATTTATATGATGAGCATAAGGAGATGTCACTTTATGATTTTTGTTGGGTTTGTTTGATCCCTTTTGAGGGCAGTGTAGAGAAACCACATCATGACAATCTGGATGGGTTTATTGATACCATTGCTGTAGGGGAAACGAGGAAGGTTTCTGACGCACGAATTACTAGCATACATTTTCCTGTTTTACGTTACTTCGCAATATTTGCTAGTAGATGCTTAATTGGTCACGGAAACTGTGGCAACCTTAGTGCCCCTGATATTGTTATTTTGTGCCATGCCTTGTGCCGTGATGACACATTTAGTATGGGCGCTATTGTTGCAAAGCGGTTAAATCTTAACCGTACTAAGGGCCCCGTCCTTGGAGGCATCTTCGCCTCGCGCCTCGTGATACGTCTCCAACGTATCTATAATTTTTGATTGCTCCATGCTATATTATCTACTATTTTGGGCAATATTGGGCTTTATTATCCACTTTTATATTATTTTTGGGACTAACCTATTAACCGGAGGCCCAACCCAGATTTGTTGTTTTATGTCTATTTCAGTGTTTCGAAGAAAAGGAATATCAGACGGAGTCGAAACGGAACGAAATCAACTAGAGAAGTTATTTTTGGAACGAAAGATAGATCGGGAGTTCCGCCGCCAGAAGCCTCCGTAGCCACCGAAAACCAATCTAGACCCGTTCCGGCACCCTGTCGGAGGGGGCAATCCCTGTCCGGTGGCCATCTTCATCATCCCGGTGCTCTCCATGACGAGGAGGGAGTAGTTCTCCCTCGGGGCTGAGGGTATGACCAGTAGTTATGTGTTTGATCTCTCTCTCTCTCTCTCGTGTTCTTGAGATGATACGATCTTGATGTATCATGAGCTTTGCTATTATATTTGGATCCTATGATGTTTCTTCCCCCCTCTTCTCTCTTGTAATGAATCGAGTTTCTCCTTTGAAGTAATCTTATCGGATTGAGTCTTTACAGATTTGAGAACACTTGATGTATGTCTTGCCGTGGATATCTGTGGTGACAATGGGATACCGCGTGCCACTTGATGTATGTTAAGGTGACCAACTTGTGGGTTCATGAACCTATGCATAGGGGTTGGCACACGTTTTCGTCGTGATTCTCCGGTAGATCTTTGGGGAACTCTTTGAGGTCCTTTGTGCTGGTTGAATAGATGAATTGAGATTGTGTGATGCATATCGTATAATCATACCCACGGATACTTGAGGTGACATTGGAGTATCTAGGTGACATTAGGGTTTTGGTTGATTTGTGTCTTAAGGTGTTATTCTAGTACGAACTCTAGGGCTGTTTGTGACACTTATAGGAATAGCCCAATGGATTGATTGGAAAGAATAACTTTGAGGTGGTTCCGTACCCTACCATAATCTCTTCGTTTGTTCTCCGCTATTAGTGACTTTGGAGTGACTCTTTGTTGCATGTTGAGGGATAGTTATGTGATCCAATTATGTTAGTATTGTTGAGGAAACTTACACTAGCGAAAGTATGAACCCTAGGCCTTGTTTACTATCATTGCAATACCGTTTACGCTCACTTTTATCATTAGTTACCTTGCTATTTTTATAATTTCAGATTACAAATACCTTTATCTACCATCCATATTGCACTTGTATCACCATCTCTTCGCCGAACTAGTGCACCTATACAATTTACCATTGTATTGGGTGTGTTGGGGACACAAGAGACTCTTTGTTATTTGGTTGCAGGGTTGCTTGAGAAAGACCATCTTCATCCTACGCCTCCTACGGATTGATAAACCTTAGGTCATCCACTTGAGGGAAATTTGCTACTGTCCTACAAACCTCTGCACTTGGAGGCCCAACAACGTCTACAAGAAGAAGGTTGTGTAGTAGACATCACCTCGCTGCACACTTTAACATACCTATAAGGCATTATAAGAAGGAAGAGAAGTTGCCGCCTCCTGTTTATCTAGATTATAAGAGTATGGTAGCACATGATTTTATTGTTAAGAATAGGGAGAATGAGCTTAAGTACAAATTAATATTTGGTAAAAATCATCCTAAGACTATTACCTTGCCTGCTCCTTCCTTGTTTGATTTATCTGCAGGCAAGCACCTTGTTCCGTTGGAGGCCATTCATGCCTACCGGAACCCTACAGCAGCTATAGAGCCAGAGCCGGAATCACAATTTGATCCTCCACGACAGTTTGATTATCAGTGGGATCCGGAGGTGATTGCCAACCAGTGGCAATCCGAGGCTTCTTCACAGTATGACCTCAACTATTACTTTGGATATACGCCAGGCCAGCCGTGGCCATAGACCAACTTAGGCCAAAAGCCTAAGCTTGGGGGAGTACGTATTTCTCACCGACATTACATTCATGTTCACACACTCATTGCTAGTTGTCGGTGCTCATATTTTTTCATTGTATCATCCATGCTAGTTTATTTTCTCTTTTTATGCTTTCTTCTTGTGTGTTTAATAAACCTTAAAGAAAAGCCAAAAAATTTGTTGTAGCTTTTAGCTAGTTTTAATTTCCATGCTTGTAGTAGTAATTAAAAAGAAAACCCAAAAAGATTCCCTATTCTTCTTTTGCTTGTTGGGAGCTTTCCCGTGTAAATAGTTTTATTTCTTTTATTTTCTTTGGAGGTCGATAGGAGAAGACCATGATTAAATTGTTAAAGTGGCTCTTATATGCATTATCGTTGATCTGACAAAAGAGCCCATATTGCCTTGTCTTCTCCTGTTTATTGAATGCTTGCAGATTCCAGCTTAGTCCAATGCACATGCATTTTTATTATTATTCACATCATTCGGTCATGCAAGTGAAAGGCAATTATGACGATATATGATGGACTGATTGAGATGGGAGAAGCTAGTATGAACTCAACCTCTCTTGTTTTTGTAAATATGATTAGTTCATCATTCCTGATTCAGCCTATTATGAATAAATATGTTTGCAATGACAATTAGAGATTATAGTTGCTTATGCCATGCTTAATTAGCTAGGAGCTTATAATGGTTTACCTTGCGTGCCAACATGCTATTAAAATGGTTGTGATGTGGTATGATAGGGTGGTATCCTCTTTTAAACGATTCGAGTGGCTTGACTTGGCACATGTTCACGCATGTAGTTGAAACAAAATCAACATAGCCTCTATGATATTTATGTTCATGGTGCATTATATCCTACTCATGCTTTCATTCGGTGTTGATTAATTTTAATGCATATTCATGACTGTTGTCGCTCTCTAGCTGGCCGCTTCCCAGTCTTTTTCTAGCATGCACCTGTACTAAGCGGGAATACTGTTTGTGCATCCAATTTCTTAAACCCCAAAGTTATTTCATATGAGTCCACTATACCTTCCTATATACGGTATCGACCTGCCGTTCCAAGTAAATTTGTATGTGCCAAACTCTAAACCTTCAAATAAACATTCTGTTTTGTATGCTTGAATAGCTCATGTATCAACTAGGGTTGTTCATATCTTCCATGTTAGGCGGGTTATTCTCAAGAGGAGTGGACTCCGCTCCTCACTCACGAGAAAATGGCTGATCACCGGGATGCCCAGTCCCATGCTTTATGCAAATCAAATCAAAATAGTTGCAAACAAAACTCCCCCGGGAATGTTGTTAGTTGGAGGCACTCGTTGTTTCGAGCAAGCCATGGATTGATGCTTGTTGGTGGAGGCGGAGTATAAACTTTACCATTCTGTTTGCGAACTGCCTATAATGTGTGTAGCATGGAAGATATTGTCATCTCTTGGTTGTTATGTTGACAATGAAAGTATACCGCTCCAAATATTATTCACCTATATTTCAAAATCGAGCTCTGGCACCTCTACAAATCCCTGCTTCCCTCCGCGAAGGGCCTATCTATTTACTTTTATGTTGAGTCATCATCCTCTTATTAAAAAGCACCAGTTGGAGAGCACCGTTGTCATTTGCATTCATTACTGTTAGTTTACATTGAGTATGACTTGACTGGATCTCTTTTACCATGAATTACAATGTCTAGTCAGTCCTTGATCTTTAAAGGTGCTCTGCATTTATATTTTGCGGTCTCAGAAAGGGCTAGCGAGATACCATCTTGTTATATCATATCATGATTGTTTTGAGAAAGTGTTGTCATCCAAGATTTATTATTATTGTTTGCTAGTTGATTATGCCATTGATATGAGTAAACATGGGACCTAAGTGTTATTGTGAATGTGGTTAGTTCATAAGACTTGCTGAAAACTTGAATGCTGGCTTTGCATATTTACAACAGCAAGAGCAAACAGAATTTGTAAAAAAAAATCTTTATCACTTTCAGTTTATCAACTGAATTGCTTGAGGACAAGCAAAGGTTTAAGCTTGGGGGAGTTGATACGTCTCCGCCGTATCTACTTTTCCAAACACTTTTGCCCTTGTTTTGGACTCTAACTTGCATGATTTGAATGAAACTAACCCGGACTGGCGTTGTTTTCAGCAGAATTGCCATGGTGTTATTTATGTGCAGAAACAAAAGTTATCGGAATGACCTGGAACTCCACGGAGATTGTTTTTGGAAATAATAAAAAATACTGGCAAAGAATCAAGGCCAGGGGGCCACACTCTGGCCACGAGGGTGGGAGGCGCGCCCCCTGCCTGGTGGGCCCCCTGGAGCTCCACCGACCTCAACTCCAACTCCATATATTCGTGTTCGGGGAAAAAATAAAGGAGAAAGATTCATCGCGTTTTACGATACGGAGCCGCCGCCAAGCCCTAAACTCTCTTGGGAGGGCTGATCTGGAGTCCGTTCGGGGCTCCGGAGAGGGGAATCCGTTGTCGTCATCATCAACCATCCTCCATCACCAATTTAATGATGCTCACCGACGTGCGTGAGTAATTCCATCGTAGACTTGCTGGACAGTGATGGGTTGCATGAGATTTATCATGTAATCGAGTTAGTTTTGTTAGGGTTTGATTCCTAGTATCCACTATGTTCTGAGATTGATGTTGCTATGACTTTGCTATGCTTAATGCTTGTCACTAGGGACCAAGTGCCATGATTTCAAATCTGAACCTATTATGTTTTCATGAATATATGTGAGTTCTTGATCCTATCTTGCAAGTCTATAGTCACCTACTATGTGTTATGATCCGGCAACCCCGAAGTGACAATAATCGGGACCACTCCCGGTGATGACCGTAGTTTGAGGAGTTCATGTATTCATTATGTGTTAATGCTTTGGTCCGGTACTTTATAAAAGGAGGCATTAATATCCCTTAGTTTCCATTAGGACCCCGCTGCCACGGGAGGGTAGGACAAAAGATGTCATGCAAGTTCTTTTCCATAAGCACGTATGACTATATTCGGAATGAATGTCTACATTACATTGATGAACTGGAGCTAGTTCTGTGTCACCCTAGGTTATGACTGTTACATGATGAACCGCATCCGGCATAATTATCCATCGATGATCCATTGCCTACGAGCTTTCCATATATTGTTCTTCGCTTATTTACTTTTTCGTTGTTATTGTTATCATCACTACAAAATACCAAAAACATTTCTTTTGCTGTCGTTACCTTTTGCTATCGTTACCACTATTATCATATTACTTTGCTACTAAACACTTTGCTGCAGATATTAAGTTTCCAGGTGTGGTTGAATTAAAAACTCAGCTGCTAATACTTGAGAATATTCTTTCGCTCCCCTTGTGTCGAATCAATAAATTTGGGTTGAATACTCTACCCTCAAAAACTGTTGCGATCCCCTATACTTGTGGGTTAGCACCGGCATGGTCTCAGCCAGGCCGAATAAAAAACGTATCTTAATCAAGATATAGATCATAGCATCAAATTCAAGACTTCATAACTTTTCTCTCACAAAAGAAATTAAATGGGGTTGTTTTAGATACAACATTAGATATAGTGCACTTGGACTACTCACCGGATATAGCCTAATATATAGTGCATTGGGACTTCTCTTAGATGGACTTTCCAAGATGTCGTGTGGCTGGCAAGCGAGAGGTTGGGCTATAGAGCAGGAGGTTCTTTCCAACCAGTTACCCATTCTCGAATTGCTCCAAACCAAGCACGCTTAACTTTGATGTTTCTTTCGGATGGACTCCCGGAGAAGAAGATGCACCTTGTTGATACGATTAGTCTATCACTCTTATTATCCAGGATGTCACATACACCCCCACTCAAATAAACTAGTGTCCTCGTCGGCCGAGCAAAAACGTTCCCTCTTGGCACATGGTTGTGCGTCTAGTTTGACACATGTGTCGTGTTGTGTTCTATTACGGGTGACACACACACACCATGCATCACATGTCCGTGTAACCACGAGGGTCCGCTCTTATATCAATTGTAATACCCCGGCTGAACCCACCGGTTCACCCATCAATTCCCGGTCATGTGTTTGGCTACCACCCAGGATCTAGACCAGCCTCACACACCAACAATAATCTTTTCTATGCATTTTGTCCCCACTCGTGTGCACCCAGAATCAACTTTTCAGTCGATCACTCATCCACAAATTGTTGCGAAGCATGCTTACTTTTGAGATTATGGGCTCCCGAAAAAGAAGATGCGCCTTTTCATATGAGACCTTTTTTGGTTTGGAGGAATTTTATAGGATATGATTTTTATAGGAATTTTTCTTTTAAAGTCCTTTGTTCCTATTCCTACATAGGATTAGTTCATACCCTTCATATTTCAAAGGAAAATAAACATTAGCCTATACTCAATGAAAAAAATTCTATGATGTGAACCAAATGACATCTTTTTTCTTATTTCTATTGATATGAATTGAGATACATGTCATCTCATTTTCTCCAAATTTCCTATTTCTATGATATTCATGTCGTATGAACCAAAGGAGTCATAAGTAGTCTATCATTCCTAAGCCAGGATCTCACACATTTGCAATTGTGTTCCAAGGAACTGCATTGTCTTGTTTGTTTCAAAAACCCAAATTTTCTGGTTTTGCTATGGATTTTTGACCTATTGTACGAGGCACCTTTGTCATTTGGTAATCAATCAATCTTGCCGTTTCAGAACCAAATTCAATCAATTGGATGAGTCAGCCTCGGTTGACCATGCTGCAGTTACACCATTCGAACACAGAGACTCTAGGTTAGGTTTACATGGGCCAGTTTTCACAAAAATAAAAGATTTGCATGAGCCAGCCATAACGAAATGTAGAGCGACAAAACTGCCTTGCATGTTGCTACATTATTCTCTCCAGCAACCTCGGTACACAACAACAACTTGATGGGGCTATGCAGTCAGTCCTATGTACATACGCAGCGTGAGCCTTTTGCTCATCTAGACCTCAAACGGCACACACTTTACATCCAACAGGGCAAACCAAATTCAATCAATTGGATGAATCAGACTCGGTTGACCATGCTGCAGTTACACCATTCGAACACAGAGATCTAGGTCAGGTTTACATGAGCCAGCTTTCACACACCCAAAAAAAGGTTTACATGAGCGACAAAATTGTCTTGCAGTTGTTGCTACATTATTCTTTCCAGCAACATTGGTACACAACAACAACATGATCGGGCTATGTACACAGTCCTATGTACATACGCTCTCTCAAGCGCGAGCCTTTCGGTCATCCAGACCTCATACATCACACACTTTACATCCAGCAGGGCAAACCAAATTCAATCAATTGGATGAGTCAGCCTCGGTTGGCCATGCTGCAGTTACACCATTCGAACACAGAGACTCTAGGTAAGGTTTACATGAGCCAGCTTTCACACACCAAAAAGGAGTTTACACGAGCGACAAAATTGCCTCGCATTTGTTGCTACTTTATTCTTTCCAGCAACATCGGTAAACAACAACAACGCGATGGGGCTATGCAGTCAGTCCTATGTACGTACGCTCTCTCAAGCACGAGCCTTTCGCTCATCCAGACCTCATACGGCACACTTTACATCCAACACTCATCCATACCTCATACGCCACACTTTACATCCAACAGGGCGAACCAATTTCAATCAATTGGATGAATTAGCCTCGGTTGACCATGCCGCAGTTACACCATTCAGACGGAGAGACTCTAGGTCAGGTTTACATGAGTCAGCTTTCACACACCAAAAAAAGGTTTACACAAGCGACAAAGCTACCTCATAGTTGTTGCTACATTATTCTTTCCAGCAAAGTCGGTACACAACAACAACGTGATGCAATCAGCTCTATGTATGTACGCTCTCTCAAGCGTGAGCTTTCGCTCATCCAGACCTTATAAGGCACACATAACCAAATTCAATTAATTGGATGAATCAGCCTCGATTGACCATGTTGCAGTTACACCACAGACCTTATACGGCACACACAACCAAATTCAATCAATTGAACAAGTCAGGAGTCAGCCTCGGTTGACCATGCTACAGTTACACCAGAGACCTTATACGACACACACAACCAAATTCAATCAATTGGATGAGTCAGCCTCGGTTGACCATACTACACCACAGACCTTATACGACACACACAACCAAATTCAATCGATTGGATGAGTCAACCTCGGTTGACCATGCTGCAGTTACACCATTTGAGCACGGAGGCTCTAGGTCGGGTTTACATGAACCAGCTTTCACACACAAAAGAAGGTTTACAAGAGCGACAAAACTGCCTCGCAATTGGTGCTACATTATTCTTTCCGGCAACGTCGGTTCACAACAACGTGACAGGACTATGCAGTCAGTCCTATGTACGTACACTCTCTCAAGCGCGAGCCTTTTCGCTCATCCAGACCTCAAAGGCGAGTTGCGGTTGCATCATACGGCACATGCACTTTATATCCAACAGGGCATCATGTACATAACTCTGCCGGCACGTGAACCGAAAAGTATACACAAAACACATGTGGCAGGTCTTGTTATCTTCGGCTTCATCACTGGGGTATCTTCGGTACAAACCCCGGCCGGCATATCATACATTTGGAACACAGCGAGCTAACTGTAACGGATTGAAACATATCATGCTGACAACCTTGGATTCGTAGCATAGCTAGCTCTAACAGCCCATTGCGAAACGTTAAGGAGGCCGCCGCTCCATTGCCTCGGGCCAATTTGCTTCGGATGATCTGTGTTATAGTGCACTTCTAAAACAGAACTAGCCATTTGTCTGAGCCTGTCTGTTCATGACATCATGGTAGTACAAGAGAACACACATTGGCTGCCCAACTATGCTGAAGAAGAACCAAAATATCATGTTGCCCACCTGTCAAGTTCAACAGGGCTCGATGTGTCAGGGGAAACAATGGAAGACGGAGAAATTTTGCAGTGAGCATGGCATACCATTGTGTTCTTGAACTTTTCTTGAAGATATTTCGTCAAGAATAGCAGGGGAATCTGGGAACGACAGACATGAACATCAGTCAAATGATACAAGTGGATATTTAGAGATACCGACAACAGCAGTTTAGAATAACTAAACCGGCACCAATCACAAATTTGCATAGTAACAGCTCTTCAGATTTAAAGCAGCAATGGGGCTGATCCTACACCAACATATGGACGCCGGCCGCCTGCCCAAGTGCCCAGTGATGGCCTAAGAGAAGTGCTGCCTGTCACAGTGTCGGGCTGTTGAACTGTTGAACGACAGCCTGGACAGCTGTTCTTGATCGTTGGCCTATTTTTCCTCTTAGGCTTATTATTACGTCACATGGAGATGTTTGGAGGAGTGGAGATAATCAGTTCTGCTAAGTGAAGATGGCTGTATTGTATATTTTGTATTAAACCTTCACAAAGCGACAATTGCAAATTATCTTCTTTGAGATTAATTATTATCTAAGTTTGTAACAATAAGCATAGACATGTATATGGGCTGTTATTTTTCAAAATAAGCTGCAGTGTTGCTATCTCTAAGTCTTGATACACAGAATTTTTTGCATGTGACAAATTTTATGTACTAAATTGTCTGTTGTTTATATGCTAGACTATCTTTGTTATCGAATTTGCATACACAGAACTAATCTATTATATATGCGGTCACGCACAGGGCATCAACTAGTATCGAAGATACTGTACTGATCTAGTCCAAGAAGATTAAGAACGAAATACAAGTGTCCTTCAAATCAATACATACCTGAAACATGATTCCAGAAAACGCCCATAATTTGAAAATGTGGCATGGAACAGCAATACATAGCTGCAAGTTGACAAAGACAATGAAATAAAGGTCATATGTGAGATGGCATACCAGCTTCTTTCCTTTTCAATGCAAGTATAAACGTGCAGCAGAAAAGGTGCCAGGATTCAAATTTCCATGTATATATCTTTGATTTTCCCAGTAGAACTTTATATCGAACCTAGATCATTACTCAATAAAAAAGGGAACCAAGCCATTTCCACTCTAGCTGGTGACTGGGAAAAATAAAAGAATGATAGCTAGGGGCATGTAATGTGGAACGCTCAAATATGTGTGGTACCTCATGAAATACAGCTGAAACCAGAAATGCGATGAGAATGGCACAACCCTGCAGTGTAGATTCAACATGAATTTTCATAAGTATGTATTTCAAAAAACAAAATTAGCTCTATTCTCAACAGAAAGAACCACACAAAATCTGCAAAGCAAAACGCACAATGAATAATATTATTTTTATCTACACTCATTTGCTAAGTGAATTTCAGGTATTCTGCTTGACCATCCATGCTATATCCTGGCTTTCAAATGGCGCTCCTTATCCATGTTGTTCTACCTTCGAGACTCATCACATGTTGCTGATTAGTCAACGTGCATATTAGTTAATGTAGTCTCACAAAAATGGATATTACCATGCAAAAGTCCTAGGCCAAGAGAACAACACATTATCAAGTATTAACATCTGTATTCTCAACGTCAGGTATTTTAAATTGGGTTGATAGTTCTCTGGTTAACCACGCTAACAGTTTATCTGCACTAGCAGATTTCAGTATGGTGAGTGTTCTCTATATAACAATGGTGAACCAACCAAATTTCAACTATCACGCAGGATCCATTTTCCACGGGAATGAAAACAAAATGTAACACGGAAAAGAGATGTGGTATTTTTTTATAATCTGGCCACCAGAAGGAATAACAGGTGTATCTGAATAAATTACCTTTGACAAGCCATTCCTTATGCATGGAAAATATATATGGCGAACGATCCACTTATGAACAGGCTGACATGTAGAAAATTGTCAGGGAAGGATATCATACTAATGACAATTAAGAAATAACATTATGATAATGCCAATCAATCAGACACTATCTCAGGCTTATGAACATGTCTCAGCTATCAGCTGGGAGGAAATTGCCAGTTAGTCCAGAACAACTATTCTTCAGGATGGGTGAGAAGATTACCATATTCCACATTCTCCAGTACTGAGATAATCCCCCAAAATACCGCCAGATTTAAATGCATGGAAATTTAAACGGTGTCAGCTCCATCTAAACTTCTCTAAAATAAACAAGATAAACTTTGAACAGGCCTTTCACCTCTTCAACTGTTTTGGCATTCCACCAGTCCTTGTAGAATTCACGATCACCAAAACGGAGGAGTTCGGCAAGAATATTCAACCTGTATACAAAAATATTGAATGGAAGCTGTAGAAGCCACGCATTTGAAGGTTGTCGAGAACTTAATTTTACTGTTGCGATAAAACTATGTTTCTCAAATAGTTAACCCATTTATCAAATACTGTGTTCTATACATTAAAGTTACAGATATGTGATCGCGTGCATGAGGCAACCATCATGACATCAGTAAGTTCAGTACTGTAGAAAATCACAATATCCAATGGTACTGTGTCTTTATAGATGTGATGTACCCAACTGGTAGAGCCAAAGGAAAAAAAAGTAAAGTGACAAGAGAAGGTAATCAAGATGCTTACCACAGATGGAAAAAGGAATAGAACATACAAAGCCATACATATAATGTTGGCACTGACAGTTTCAAGACTCTCTCAATAGCATCCAAGAAATTTCCTTTTAATGGATGCTTGGAATTCTGCACAATTGGATTAATGTACTGCCAAAAAAAGGAGTTAGGTAATTTCAATACAGAAACTATATGTATAAAATTAACGTTAGGGATCACGTAACAGGCACACTTGCTCAATTATGAAGCCCATCAAGCCTGTAAAAACTACGCATTTTATAAGCTGCCGAGTGACCCAGCCTTTCCTAGTAAATGCTGTCCGGGGATAACTTGGCTGCATAATGCAACAGAATGGCATCAGAAAAGCCATAACTTAACACTGATGTAACTAGTTACATCCAATATAATTAAGTAATACGAGTAACATGGAATCAGAAGAAGAAATGATACACACTAGCCCAAAAATAGCACCTGGTAACAAAGTGTTGGGGCCAACATGAAATACACAACACTGTTGATAGTTGGGCCTTTAATGTTTTCCTCATCGATAGAACTGCCATGTGTAGCACCCTATTACATAAAAAGGGGAATTATTATTGTGAACAGTGAACAAAGAGGAAATATTCACATTCATGTTAGAAATTATTAATCTGGCAATTCTCTGTATAAGCACAACATGAGTAGCTACACAAATTAAGGTAGTTATTTCCTTAAGTATTGACAGAAGCAAGATCATGGTCCAATCTTCTAGAAAGATTTACGATTAAGAGACACACAAGAAAAAAGTTCATTGGTCAACGATTTATTATCCAGATAATAGTAACACAAATGTTTTGGCAACACAAGTTGTATTAGTCCTCGATGTTAAGAGACACACAAGTTGTATTAGTCCTCGATGTTTTGGCAACTACAATTGCACTAAAATGGTAATAACACATTGCACTCATACCTTTTCAATACTTTGGGACAACACCCTTATATCATAATTTGTATGAGCAAAAGAGACAAGCTTCAACCAAGTAATGCTTGCAATGAACATTAACACAAATCCAGATAATACTGCTGATTCACACCTGAAATACATTCAATGTAACTAAAATTCCATAATTTATGCAATAAAATACTATGTAATAACGTCTTATATTATGGGACGGAGGGAGTATCTTTTGAGGAAAAACTTTCTGTATAACCAGAACATTAACCAAAAATTAGTAGGCACAATGCATGACTTCAAAAATAATGCATGACCAGTATTAACATTCCTAAAATATGAGGAAAAACTAACACAAAACTGCCATCGACTTGTAATCCGAGCACCACTGTTTAACGAACAACAGTGACAGAAGTCAGTTATCAGATATCCTAGCTCCATTGTTTAACGAACAACAGTGACAGAAGTCAGTTATCAGATATTCAGACATGATAACGCGCAAGCATATGACACGTGATAACTTTAAAGAGCCCCATACCTCCCCAATAGAACTTATTAGCAAGTCATGAGTCATATTTCTCAAGTGATCTGAATAACTGTTAAGAGTACGTAATGGGCCTAATGGGCCTGGGCTGGCGGTATAGCCCGTTAATCTTAGGGTTAATTAGAGATAAGGGTCACTTGGGTCAAGTAAGCCTTGCTGGGGAGTCAAGTAAACCTCTCTATATAAGGGGAGGAGATGTATCAATCTAATCAAGCAAGAATTAAGAAGGAAATCCCTTCCCTCTTGCCCGGCCGTGGGCAAAAAGGCCCCCGTCCGGCCCTCTCGCGCCCTCCTTCTAGCAGCACCATAACAATAACTGACAATTTTTGTTTTCAATTTGCAAAGTAACAATGGAACAATTTTAGATTGGACACTCAACCTGATGGCTCGCATTGATCCAATAGACATGTACTCCATCCGATCCATATTACTTGTCGCCGAAACGGATGTATCTAGACGTAATTCAGTGCTAGATACATCCGTTTGAGCGACAACTAATATGGATCGGAGGGAGATAATATTGTCAACGATAGGATATGAGAGATTGCCACATGAAACCAAATAGAAGAGTTATGTAGTCTCCTTTTAGCCAACCAATTTATATTGTTTAACATCCAACTTAAAAAAATAGCAATAACCATGTTTGAAACACATGGACCGAGTACATCTCCACATCATTAAATATAGAAAAAATGAATGAATGAACTGACTGTGCTTTTGTTTCCGAGAATGTAACTGAGTATACTTCAAACCATCATATACAAATTTCAAAAGTAGATGCATCCAAACAAACCCCAAAGCCAAAGAAATAAATATGCTTACTTAAGAATCACAACAACCGGATAGATAAGGACAGTGGTTGTAATAATTATATGGAGAAGAATAGACACCTGCAAGAGGTAAACCAGAGTCATGAGCAATTCACACTTAAAAAAATACTGAAAAAGATTGGATTTTATGCTAAATTTGACCGTATGACAATGATGAAGAAACATAAAAAGAGCATAAATGAGCATAAATCTTGGATAAAGGCCATTCTGAAAAGAACTGATGATGGAGACTTCAGGAATGTTGAGAAACAAACTCACATGATCACGGATGAGCTTTCTTTGAGCCCACTTCTCGGTCATGAGTGCAGCAAGTGGGAAAATGGGTAAAGTGAGGCTGCAATTCACAGACTGGTTAATTGTACAAAGTCTAGTACTGTTTCATGAAAATTCCGACCAGAGCTGGGTGAGTAATTATACCTACCAGCACATCAGAAGTGGCCAATCTCCCAGCGATCTTGCACTAAACCAAAACCCAGCTCTTATTAATAGGCCATACTGGAGCAACAAATTTAGACCATGGTAACGTGTCAAGGCATATAAAAGACTATGCAGAAAGCACCAAAACTAAGTGCTCCTTCTGGAGGGGAAAGTGATCAAACCTTCATTAAGTTCTCGATAATGAGCCTGCTGTTCACTGCAATCAGCACAACAATGCATAGATTCAGAAGACCTGCATGGCTCTGCAATCAAGTGAATAACTAAACATTTCAGGACCAGAATTTTATGTCGCAACCGAGTAATATGACATGCAAAACAACGAATTTAGTACGATATGTTTTGTACTTATACCCTAATGAATGTTTTAATATGGCTTCGATTATGTAATAATGCTCACTGGAGTTATGCGCAGGAACAACTGTGGAAAAATGTGATGTAGAATCATATACTCCCTCCGTTCCTAAATATAAGTCTTTGTAGAAATTTCACTATGAACCACATACGGATGTATATAGATGCATTATAGAGTGTAGTTCATTCATTTTACTCCGTATGTGGTCCATAGTGAAATGTCTCCAAAGACTTGTATTTAGGAACGGAGGGAGTATATATATATATATATATATATATATATATATATATATATATATATATATATATATATATATATATATATATATACACGTCTAAAGGAATAAGGTTGCCACCCAAAGAGGCATTTGACTGAAACTCATCTTGAAACCCCAACATTGTTCAGATTTAAATGCAGGCATGCACTGAACTTTGCGAAACAGATTAACAGCTATGGCCAGGGCTGCATTTGAGTGCGAGGAGTTATTCTGGGCATACGATCAGTTGGTCATTCTGCCCAACGTTGCATATTAGTTCCACTAAAGAACTTACTCATTCAGAGTACTGGTCCTCAGGATCTTGTGTCAAACTGGCACCTTAACATGTTAAAACCCTAGAGTGGCAAACAGATACTGAGCATGTGGATCACGACACCTCCCAATTAGCCCTGCATCCGCAGTTGAGTTACTAACAAAAGTCGACCCCCAAGGCCCCCAACACACTCCCAACAACTCTCTGTTTACTTCTACTGCTAGTACAAGTCAACGCCACACCAATCTCGGGCTACTTGTACAGGTCAGCACCTCGTGCACTCCGCCTGTCCATTTCAACACGCCAAGCCCTGCTAAATAGCAACGCGCCGGTGGTCCCCTAATAAATCCCAAAACGAGCAGAGGCTTTGACCTCAATCTGTCGCGGCCAAAAATTGAAACTGCACCTGTGTCTGTCTCAACTCAACATCCCTAAAATATAGCACTGCTGGACAACCGTAATTTGGAGAAAAGAGAGAAACTGTGGGCAACAGAATCGATGCTGGCCGGCTCAAACAAAGCAAAGCATATGTGATCATGGCAATCGCTGCTGCTAGAAAGGAAAAGGAAAACAAGTGGAGGGATTCGCGGCGCATACGTACCTGTCGGAAGATGGCGTCGGAGCTAAGCGGGCTCTCCTTGACCCGGCGGTGGGCGGGCGCCGACGCCCGGTAGCAGGGCATCTCGTGCTGCCGCTGCGGCTGCTCCTGCGGCTCCGCCTCTCCGTGGACGCCGTCGGCGGCAGGGGCGCGGCGGAGGCGGAGGGAGGGGTCGTCGCGATCGTGGGCAGCGGCCACGGACGGGGGCGGGGCCATGGGTGGAACTGGAGGGGAGGTTCCGGAAGGTTCGGGGCGGGGTTTTGGGTTTCGGTGGGCGGCCCGCCGTGGGAAGGGAGGAAGCTGCCGGGGAGGTGGCGGGTCTGGGTTCCCTTTTGACATGCGATGGTGGTGGCCGCCGCGCCGCGGCTGACGCGCAAAAGCGGAAAGCGGAGGGAGGCGGCCGACTTGCGCGCGACACGTGCGCGGAGGGCGCGCCAGGCGTCTCCTGCCTTGCCTGGCGGCGCAGGTTCCGAGGCTCCGAGTCCCGAGTTCTGATCGGTGGACGGACGGCACGGCACGGGTTGTCCCTCTGTCCCGGTGTAGGCGTCCGCTCGTTGTTGAAAAGAGTGAACGGGTTGGAGCGTTGTCCTTTCCATGCCCTGCTTAAAATATTCAGTTTATTAAGGAAAATAATAATTGAAAATGTAAAAATGGACCTAGTTCATTTTTCAAAAGGCCAGACCACAGCGTGACGGCCGCACCATAGGGGATTGGGCATCTCGCTTGCCCCTACTCATTTGTTATTTGTCCATTATTAAGGTTTGTTTGGTTCCAATAAGTCACCTAATTTATAAATTATGTGACTTAAGTCAGGTGACAACCAAACATGCGTGACTTATAAGTCATTGGTTTTTATAAATCATGCATGTTTGGTTGTCACTTGACTTATAAGTCACTTAACCACACCTTCACACCTTATTTTTCTATGTAAAGGTGATGGGACCCACGTAAAAGGGGGTGATTTATAAGTTTTAAGTTGGGATGGAGCAACTTATGACTTATAAGTTGGGGTGACTTATAAGTTAGGTCTGTTTAACAAAATAAGTCACTTTTTTCACTTTTCGACTATAAGTTGGTGACTTATTTGAAACCAAACAGGCCCTTATGGCAGCTCTAGCGACTCTCAAAACGACACTCGAGTGCAATAATATGACAAAAAATAGCATAATTCATTCATAAATAACATGCAAAATATCTCTAGTACTATAATAATTCAAATATAATATAAATATTTCATCTAAGATAACGGGATGTTTTAAACAAGTACTTTTAAATTCAAAGGAGCACACGAGTCAGAATCTGCACATGTCGTCTCACGCACTATGCCCCTTGAGCTTCATCTAACAATGTATAAACGTAGATGACATGCCCTCGCTTATGTGCTACAACGTGACGGCGTGCCCGGACTATACAACGCAATGATTATCATGTTAAGATTTTAAGTAAATCAATGAATTGACCTACATGTAGAGCAACAAGAAGCAACACTTACGATCCTCATGGGTGATGTGTCCGGTAACCAATTTGTCTGCACTTATGCAGTCGCACTGCAATACTTCATGGCGGAGTTGGAGATGGTATATCACTGATGGGCTAGCAACTTCACATCGCGTTCATGGATCATGTGCAAGTTGTAGGGCACGAAGTGTTTTTGCTCATAAAACGAAGCATGCATATTTTGCCAAAAGGTCGAGTGCCCCTTGCCTCATGCCTACAAAATTTGTATACACGATCTTTCACGCATCACATAGCAACTAATCCTCCCATCACCGAGTACCTCACCATATCGTGCTTAGGGCCATTTTTTTGTGGCTTAGTTGGGGCCGTGGAAATAAGTTGCCATCTACCTAGCTTTATTTTAGAAGCCTACTAGGTTAACTAATCGGCCTTTACTAGAAAACAACAAAAAGGTCAACAAAATAGCTCGACGGCATTTGACCGAACACTTATCGAGCCTGGTGCTCGTCATGGATGGCGTCGACAGGGGCGGAGGGTACCTGGTTGCAGATGGATCCTGGATGGACGGCAGCATAGACCAAGAAGGGAAGGCGCATGGGTGGGGGTTGCAAACGTCATCCAGCAATGCTTGGGCGGTAGCAACGGCGAAGAGGGTGCGGACGCAGAGTAAGGAAAGGGGGACAAAGTGGCCAAAAAGTGGTGCGGGGGGATTGAGTGGGCTGGGGATGTTCAACACGTATGTGGCGAATGTCCGGACGCCCACAAACCTCCTTGAGTTTGCGTCCGGTTTGCTAGAATTCGAAGAAGCAGACGCGTTCAGGAACAAATACGAGTACACGTTACATGACAAACTACGTCCGAACAACTCAATCCGGTGTATGTGGGTGTTTTGAGAGATGACGTTGAAGATGCCCTTAATCGCCAAATTAGTTTATTTATGAAACAAAAAATCATAAATTTAGGTTATGCTAGTTGATTTGTTCTAATGAGTTCGATAATATGCAGTGAAATATATCAGCTGCATGAGGAACTCACTGGACAGGTCAATATAAATATCATTTTTTAGAGAAGGATGATATACCTCTGGCCTCTGCATATGGTCAATGCATGCAACCATTTTACTAATTATTCTCAAAGGCCTTACAAAACAATACATCAGTAAGCCTAAAGCCGCCGTCTTGGCAACACCTGTCGCTACTCCTATCCCCTTGATGGAGGGATGTCAAATGTCCGAGCCGAATACCAAACAGATATCGCACCAAAACCTAACATGTAAAGCCGGATGCCCCAACCAAGCCACAATGCTGAGACTGGGTCCGATCCGGCGCACTCTCAGAGGTCGCCGTCGTCGTCTCCACCGATCCATCTCTAGAGCAGGTACTGACCGACCTTGTCAGGCTTGCCGTCGACGCCGCACGATGTCAGACAACGCCACCATCCTGCACGTATCCATCCTGATGTGACGGCGGCCCGATCTTTCGATGAGAGTGGGGATAATTATCGATTTGGTGGATTTTGACCTTGACGATCCGGCTATACCATACCCGACGATACGCCTCGACAATCGCTAAACCAATCTCCGATGGTTATTGACCTTGCCGTAGGCACGATCAACCTGAACAACGAGGTTCAAGTTCCTGCAAGCAACCGAAGAACCGGCAAGAACAAAGATGAATTGCAACTGAAATTGCGGATAATAAACTGAGCACACGAACTAGATGGAAAGTTGGGGTTCCACTGTGGATCTGACAAGGCGGTAGTCCTACACGTCTCGTAGATGCGAATTGTAGCGATGGCTAGACAATACAATAAAACCCGAGATCTAAACCTAACATTAGCTAACTATTTATTAGAGTACGGCCGCCTGCGCGTAGACGAATCCTGGTCGGCTACGACTTGAAAGAAATCAGAATCATGAGCCGGCCCACATGTAGTTTATTTCCTTGTTTAGCTGTTGACGGTGTGGGCTGCACGCGGACGTGGCCTTATCCGGTCCAGGAAGCCTAATACTCCTTCTCCTCCTTTGCACTTCAGCACGTACGTGGCTAGGTACCTTCTTGCATGTCAATAGTGTTGCTGCTTGTGGAATCAACGTGCAACATTTTTCATCTTCCATCTGCATGCGGCTTTTCCTCCTTATCTCTCCAACACCTTCGTTCCTGAGTACAAGTAAATCCAAACATGAGTGTAATATAATATTCTCATTAGTTAAATCATATGTACAAAGGAGCGATAGTACCTGGTCATTTATCTGTCTCGCTCGTGCTCTAGTCATAGGTCCAGATGGAATAACTGATGTCGCGGTGGGTGCAACTGTGGCAGAGATGTCCTCATCATCCCCCCCTTCTTGAATCGAAGTCGCCCTCGACGGTACCTCTTCATGCTCTCCCAAATAAGGTTTTAAGTCTGCAACATTAAATGTGGGACTAACCCGAAATTCTGCAGGCAGATCAAGCTTATACGCATTCTCATTAATTTTTTCTATCACCTTAGAAGGTCCATCTGCACGAGGCATTAATTTTGACTTTCGTAAATCAGGGAAACGGTCTTTTCGCAAATGTAACCATACTAAATCACCTGGTTCAAACACAAGACTTTTCCTACCCTGACTACCAGCAAGTTTATACTTGGCATTCATGCGTTCAATATTTTTCTTAGTCATCTCATGCATTTTCAATACGAGCTCAGCACGTTCTTTAGCATCAAGGTTTACCTTCTCCGAAGATGGAATGGGTAATAAATCAATAGGCGCACGAGGTATAAATCCATAAACAATCTCAAAAGGGCATAACTTTGTGGTAGAATGAACTGAACGATTATAAGCAAACTCTACATGAGGTAAACATTCTTCCCACATTTTTAAATTCTTTTTCAAAACAGCCCTAAGCATAGTAGACAATGTTCGATTAACCACTTCAGTTTGACCATCTGTTTGAGGATGACATGTAGTGCTAAATAAAAGCTTAGTCCCCAATTTTGTCCACAACACCCTCCAAAAGTGGCTAAGAAATTTTGTGTCACGATCAGAAACAATTGTATTTGGCACACCATGTAAACGAACTACTTCTCTAAAGAACAAATCAGCAATGTGAGTAGCATCGTCACTTTTATGACAAGGTATAAAATGTGCCATCTTAGAGAATCTATCGACAACAACAAATATACTATCCCTCCCCCGTCGTGTTCTAGGTAGTCCTAATACAAAGTCCATACATATATCTTCCCAAGGAGTGCTAGGAACAGGAAGAGGCATATATAAACCATGTGGGTTCAAGCGTGACTTAGCTTTTTGGCATGTCGTGCAGCGTGCAACATATCTCTCCACATCCCTTCTCATTTTTGGCCAGAAGAAATGACTAGCAAGGATGTCTTCTGTCTTCTTGACGCCAAAATGTCCCATAAGTCCTCCTCCATGCGCCTCCTGTAACAACAAAAGACGAATAGAGCTATCTGGGATGCATAGCTTGTTAGCGCGAAAAACAAATCCGTCATTAATGACGAACTTGTTCCAAGTTCTACCCTCTCTGCAATTGAGCAATATATCTTTAAAATCGACATCATTAGCGTATTGCTCTTTTATAGTTTCAAGTCCAAAAATTTTGAAGTCAAGTTGTGATAACATGGTATAGCGTCTAGACAATGCATCGGCAATAACATTCTCCTTCCCTTTCTTGTGCTTAATAACATAAGGAAAAGATTCAATAAATTCAACCCATTTTGCATGTCTACGATTCAGTTTGCTTTGACTTCTAATATGCTTGAGTGATTCATGATCAGAATGTATGACAAACTCCTTAGGCCATAAATAATGTTGCCATGTCTCCAAAGTCCGAACTAGTGCATAAAGTTCTTTATCATATGTTGAATAATTCAGACTAGGCCCACTGAGCTTTTCACTAAAGTATGCTACTGGTTTTCCTTCTTGCAATAAAACACCACCTAAACCAATGCCGCTAGCATCACATTCTAATTCAAACATCTTATTGAAATCAGGTAATTGCAGCAAAGGGGTGTGTGTAAGCTTATCTTTAAGAATAGTGAAGGCTTCCTCTTGTGCGTCGCTCCAAACAAATGGCACATTTTTCTTTGTGAGTTCATTGCGCGGTGCTGCGATGGTGCTAAAATCCTTCACGAACCGCCGGTAGAACCCAGCAAGTCCAAGAAAACTTCGTACCTGTGTGACCGAGTTAGGGGTCGGCCAACTCTGGATCGCTTCAACCTTGGCTTTATCAATTTCAATTCCCTGCGCTGTCACAACATAGCCAAGAAAAGCGACTCGATCCGTGCAAAAAGTGCACTTCTCGATATTACCAAATAAACGTGCAGCACACAGAGCAGAAAAAACAGCACGCAAATGGTCTAAGTGTTCCTCTAGTGACTTTCTATAAATCAAAATATCATCGAAATATACTACCACAAATCGTCCAATAAAAGCTCGCAAAACTTCATTCATTAGTCTCATGAAAGTACTAGGTGCATTAGTCAATTCAAAAGGCATAACTAACCACTCATATAAACCAAATTTAGTTTTGAAAGCAGTTTTCCATTCATCACCTAGTTTCATACGAATTTGATGGTAGCCACTACGCAAGTCCACTTTAGAAAACACAACTGAGCCACTGAGTTCATCAAGCATGTCATCTAATCTAGGAATAGGATGACGATATCGAATTGTAATATTATTGATGGCTCTACAATCAACACACATACGCGAAGTACCGTCTTTTTTAGGAACAAGTAAAATTGGTACAGCACATGGACTAAGGGATTCACGAATGTAACCTTTTTCAAGTAGTTCTTGAACTTGTCGCTGAATCTCCTTAGTCTCCTCTGGATTAGTCCGGTACGGCGCACGGTTGGGTAATGAGGCGCCAGGGATCAAGTCAATTTGATGTTCAATTCCTCTCATAGGTGGCAGCCCCGGTGGTACTTCCTTTGGAAAAACATCATGATACTCCTGCAAAAGGTTAGCGACAACAGGAGGCAAAGAAGAAGGCATATCCTCAAATGAAAACAAAACTTCTTTGCAAATAAGAGCATAACATTCATCAGTATGAGCATCTAACTCAAAAATTTCAGCACGTGTAGCTAAGAAAGATACACCTTTCAATTTAATTTCTTTAGATGTGCTAGGATCAGATTTGTGCAGCTTATTAAATTGTTCTAACTCATCAACAACTTTCTGATTTTCAGATTGAGTACGCTCAATATTTGTGTTTCTACTAGCCCTAGCAAGATCATCTTTTAAAATTTGCTCAGGAGACATAGGGTGTAGAATGATTTTCTTTCCTTTATGTGTGAGAGTGTACTGATTAGTTCTACCATCATGTAAACATTGTTTATCATATTGCCATGGCCTTCCTAGTAACATAGAACAAGCTTGCATAGGCACAATATCGCAATCAATAGTGTCATGGTATGAACCTAAAGAAAAAGGAACTCTCACCATGCGTGTTACCTTTACCTTTCCACCATCATTAAACCATTGAATGTAGTATGGTTGTGGATGTTGTCGCGAAGGTAGGGAGAGCTTCTCCACCATGTCAATGCTTGCTAAATTGTTACAACTCCCTCCATCAATGATTATGCGAACGGAACGCTCCTTGACGACTCCTTTGATGTGGAAGAGGTTGTGACGTTGATCCTTCTTTGCTTTGACAATCTGAGCACTAAGTACACGATGTGATATAAGACTCATGTACTTATCGGCGTCGTCAGCGGTCACATGTTCTTCCTCTTGCTCCGGTCTTGTGTCATCGTCTTCATGTGTAGCAAGCAAGGCATATGTGTCTTCATCAAAATCACTAGCAGAGTCGTACTCGCCGTCTTCACGAATGATCAATACACGCTTATTAGGACACTCCTTCATGACATGGCCAAATCCCTTGCAAGTGTGGCATTGGATATCCTTTGTTCTTTTGGAGGAAGCGGATGATGACGATGAACTTTTTGTTGAAATTTGTGTAGTACTTTTCAGTGGTGCCGAAGTGTGTGATGCTGAAGTTGATGAAGAAGGCCCCAGTCGAGAGGTTGCAGGTGTTGTTGTAGAGGTGCGAGTGGACGGGGCAGCAGGAGTGCGCGACGCCCATGTGGAATTACGACCTGCAGAAAAATTAGGACGCAGTCTGGAATGACCCTGCACTTCATGTTCAGCATGTATAGCAAGATGGAATAAACGGGTCATTGAATGATAATCTTTATAAGCAAGTATGTCATAAATTTCTCTATTCAATCCACCCAAGAACCTAGCCATAGCGGCTTCCTCAGTCTCAACTAAACCACAACGTAACATGCCCATTTGCAATTCTTGATAATAGTCTTCCACAGATTTAGATCCTTGGTTCAAGCGTTGTAGTTTATTTAGCAAGTCACGTTCATAATATCCAGGAACAAAACGGTGACGCATTACTAATTTCAAAGCTTCCCAAGTGGCAGGAATATTATTAGGATGTTTACGACAATGTGCTCTCCACCAAACAGAAGCAAAATCACTAAACTCACTAGTTGCAGCCCTAACTCTTTTATCATCAGGAAAATCATGGCAAGCAAATTTTTGATCAACTAGTAATTCCCAGTCAAGATAAACATCTGGATCATATTTCCCATCAAAAGGAGGCATGACAAATTTAATTCTACCCAAAGAATCGTCATGGCCACGTACCTGAGGACGCTGGTGTCGTCCCATACCTTGTTGATTATTGCGTAGTCGACGATGATCACGATCATTGTTATCATTAACTGCATCAGGATCCTCAGAATCACCATCATAGTTGTCATCTTGGATGTCGTTAGCTATCGAGTTGGCGTTGCGAGGACGGGGCTGGTCGACGGCATCGGTGTATGAAAGAGGGTGCCCCGGGTCTCCTGGGAGGACCCGACGAGCTCGTTGCAGACCTGTGTTGGTGGCTGGAAGATGCAGAGCGGAAGTGGAGGCGGCACCTAGACGGGCATCCTGGGCATCAAGACGTTTCATAATAGATGCAAGTGTTTGGGTGAACGTCTCATTGCTATCCTCGATCGACTTGAGACGCTTATCAAGTGCGCCCTCGAACGATGTGAACCACTCGGTGTATGCATGCACATCCTCCTCAAGGCGTGCCACCGTGGCTTTCATGTTGTCTTCGTCACCTGCCATGGTTAGGACGGAACAAGAACAAAATCACAAGTATATTGCTCCTACAGTAACTATAGTGAGGCGGTGGAAAATGTCTCTCAACTCTCGAGCAATTACCAAGCTCTTACCAGTTCTTACCGTGCTGCAGTGGTTGTCGGTCGTTGGCGATGTCAAAAGTGATCAAAAGATTGATATAGCGATTACCAAGGGACCGAATAAGATCCGATATAGGAAGTGGAGCTTGGTGAAGGTTTCCTCAACTCACAATATGTGGCACAATTAAGCAAAAAGTAATGCAAGCTGAATAATTGCTCAAACTCCTAACTAGTGCTGGCGGTCGACTAGTAAGAGATAAAACAATCTAAGCCTAGATACTGAAACAAGTGAGTGGAAACCGATGAAAAATATGATAGCTCTAAGTAGCTAGATATAAGTGAGGTATAAATGCCGTGTAGAATAAAGCTCGAACGCAGATGATAAATGACGCGGCGAGGAACACTGTAGCAGTAAAATAATGTCCAGAAACAAAAAATATTAGCCCAAAACAGATGCTAGCCGGCCTGATTTTTTTTGCAACCTTTTCTTTTAACTTTTCTTTTGATTTTTTTTCACTCTTTTTTTTGTTTTTTTTCTCTTTTTTTAGGCCGGTTGCTAGCAGACGTCAGGGACACCGGGGAAAGCTTGCCGCCGTGAACAGTGTCGGGGGAGGGCTTGCCGCCGTGAACAGTAACCTTGCCGGGGGAAAGCTTGCCGCCGTGAACAGTAACCTTGCCGGGGAAAGCTTGCCGCTGTGAACAGTGCCGGGGGAGAGCTTGCCGCCGTGAACAGTAACCTTGCCGGGGAAAAGCTTGCCGCCGTGAACAGTAACCTGCCGGGGAAAGCTTGCCGCCGGGAACAGTAACCTTGCCGGGGAAAGCTTGCCGCCGTGAACAGTGTCGGGGGAGAGCTTGCCGTCGTGAATAGTAACCTTGCCGGGGAAGAGCTTGCCGCCGTGAACAGTAACCTGCCGGGGAAAGCTTGCCGCCGTGAACAGAAACCTTGCTGGGCTACTGGAAAAGTAGGCTGCTGGTGGAGAGTGTTGGTTGTGGCGCGTGTGGAGGCAGACAAAGAGATTTGGATGTCTGGCGTGGTGCGTGTGGTGAAGCGGTGCTGGCGGGCTCTAGCAAAGCAAGCGCGTGGATGGATGGGCGGACATACGGTGTCAGACACGGATGATTGTCTGTCTGGCCGTAAGCTGCTGCTGGGCGACGGTGATTTTGTGCGATCAAATCATCGACTGATAAAAATATAGCAAAGAAAAACACAGGCGTCCGGAGGTAATAAGAAACGGAAACAAACGATCGCAATATTTATTTATTTATTTTGATCGTGAACGAGCGGAAGGGATTATGTGGGTGGACAAAAACAGATTGATCTAGTAGATAATTTTACCCCCTAACCAATCTAAACCAGCACTAATTCTAGGATGAATGTAACCAAAAATTCAACGATGCAAATACTAAATGCAAAAACTGCTAAAGGCTAAAAAGGTAGGTGTGATGGATGAACTAATCTAATTTTTTTTGGCTTTTTTGTGGGTCTATGGGACAGAAAATAACTAATCTAGTAAAACTGTAAATCTCTCACCGATGAACCTGAAAACTGATACCACTTGATGTGACGGCGGCCCGATCTTTCAATGAGAGTGGGGATAATTATCGATTTGGTGGATTTTGACCTTGACGATCCGGCTATACCGTACCCGACGATACGCCTCGACAATCGCTAAACCAATCTCCGATGGTTATTGACCTTGCCGTAGGCACGATCAACCTGAACAACGAGGTTCAAGTTCCTGCAAGCAACCGAAGAACCGGCAAGAACAAAGGTGAATTGCAACTGAAATTGCGGATAATAAACTAAGCACACGAACTAGATGGAAAGTTGGGGTTCCACTGTGGATCTGACAAGGCGATAGTCCTACACGTCTCGTAGATGCGAATTGTAGCGATGGCTAGACAATACAATAAAACCCGAGATCTAAACCTAACAGTAGCTAACTATTTATTAGAGTACGGCCGCATGCGCGTAGACGAATCCTGGTCGGCTATGACTTGAAAGAAATCAGAATCATGAGCCGGCCCACATGTAGTTTATTTCCTTGTTTAGCTGTTGATGGTGTGGGCTGCACGCGGACGTGGCCTTCTCCGGTCCAGGAAGCCTAATACTCCTTCTCCTCCTTTGCACTTCAGCACGTACGTGGCTAGGTACCTTCTTGCATGTCAATAGTGTTGCTGCTTGTGGAATCAACGTGCAACATTTTTCATCTTCCATCTGCATGCGGCTTTTCCTCCTTATCTCTCCAACACCTTCGTTCCTGAGTACAAGTAAATCCAAACATGAGTGTAATATAATATTCTCATTAGTTAAATCATATGTACAAAGGAGCGATAGTACCTGGTCATTTATCTGTCTCGCTCGTGCTCTAGTCATAGGTCCAGATGGAATAACTGATGTCGCGGTGGGTGCAACTGTGGCAGAGATGTCCTCATCACATCCACACGCGCCCGTCGCCGAAACTCCGCAGCCCCATGCCGCCGGGGTCCGCCGTTGGCCTTGCGGTAGATGTAACACCGCTCCTCCTACTGTCCCCTCCAGCTAGCACTTGCTCCAAAATGATGCCCCCGAGAGGTAGAACGACACCGAAGGCGCCAGTGTCATTCGATCCAGTAGACCCAGATCTAGGGTTTCCCCCAGAACATCTCGATCGAGTTGATGTGACCTTCAACAACGATGCCTTGAGAAGGAAATGACGTCAAAGACGCCGCCATCATGCACCAAGACCGCAATCAGGCGCGGTTTTCAGCGAAGCCGCGTCGTCCCAATCTCACGGCTGGCTGGAACTATGCGAAGCTTCGCCATAAAGACATATGCCGCTGTCGGTACTCCGGTGGGGATCCTCCATCCCCTCACCGGAGCCCTCATCGTGCCGCTGACCATCCACGCGAAAATCAATGACGGATCTGGGTGGGATCCAGATCAGCAGCCGCCGCCATGCCCACCATCGCCAGCACCACCATCCATGGGGTCGTCGGTTTCCATCGCATGGCCAGGGAGCCGCCCTGGCCGCGGTGCGAAGCCCCCAGCCTAAGGTTCCCCGGTCGCCTCGAGAGGTTGTCGTTGTCAGGGAACGTAGTAATTTTAAAAAATTTCCTACGCACACGCAAGATCATGGTGATGCATAGCAACGAGAGAGGAGAGTGTCGTCCACGTACCCTCGTAGACCGTAAGCGGAAGCGTTATGAGAACGTGGTTGATGTAGTCGTACGTCTTCACAATCCGACCGATCCAAGTACCGAACGTACGACACCTCCGAGTTCAGCACACATTCAACTCGATGACGTCCCACGAACTCCGATCCAGTAGAGCTTCACAGAAGAGTTCCGTCAGCACGACGGCGTGATGACGGTGATGATGTTGCTACCGACGCAGGGCTTCGCCTAAGCACCGCTATGATATGATCGAGGTGGATTACGGTGGAGGGGGGCACCGCATACGGCTTGGTACAATCAACTTGTGTGTCCTAGGGTGCCTCATGCCCCCGTATATAAAGGAACAAGGGGGGAGGCCGGCCGGCCCTTGCAGGGCGCGCCAGGAGGAGGAGTCCTCCTCCTAGTAGGAGTAGGACTCCCCTTTCCTACTCCTACTAGGAGGGGAAAGGATGAAGGAGAGGGAGAAGGAAAGGGGGGCGCCGCCCCCCTTTACCTAGTCCAATTCGGACCAGAGGGGGAGGGGGCGCGCGGCCTGTCCTGGCCGGCCCTCTCTCTCTCTCCACTAAGGCCCATGTGGCCCATTACTTCTCCCGGGGGGGGGGGGGGGAGGGTCCGGTAACCCTCCGGCACTCCGGTTTTCTCCGAAATCACCCGGAACACTTCCGGTATCCGAATATAGTCATTCAATATATTAATCTTTATGTCTCGACCATTTCGAGACTCCTCATCATGTCCGTGATCACATCCGGGACTCCGAACTACCTCCGGTACATCAAATCACATAAACTCATAATACTGATCATCACCGAACGTTAAGCCTGCGGACCCTACGGGTTCGAGAACTATGTAGACATGACCGAGACACGTCTCCAGTCAATAACCAATAGCGGAACCTTGATTCTCATATTGGCTCCTACATATTCTACGAAGATCTTTACCAGTCAAACCGCATAACAACATACGTTGTTCCCTTTGTCATCGGTATGTTACTTGCCCGAGATTCGATCGTCGGTATGTTACCGGCAACTCTCTTTACTCGTTCAGCAATGCATCATCCCGCAACTAACTCATTAGTTGTATTGCTTGCAAGGATTATAGTGATGTGCATCACCGAGAGGGCCCAGAGATACCTCTCCGACAATCGGAGTGACAAATCCTAATCTCGATCTATGCCAACTCAACAAGTACCTTCGGAGACACCTGTAGAGCACCTTTATAACACCCAGTTAAGTTGTGATGTTTGGTAGCACACAAAGTGTTCCTCAGGTAATCAGGAGTTGCATAATCTCATAGTCATAGGAACATGTATAAGTCATGAAGAAAGCAATAGCAATAAACTAAAACGATCAAGTGCTAAGCTAACGGAATGGGTCAAGTCAATCACATCATTCTCCTAATGATGTGATCCCGTTTATCAAATGACAACTCATGTCTATGGTTAGGAAACATAACCATCTTTGATCAACGAGCTAGTCAAGTAGAGGCATAATAGTGACACTATGTTTGTCTATGTATTCACACACATGTATTATGTTTCCGGTTAATACAATTCTAGCATGAATAATAAACATTTATCATGAAATAAGTAAATAAATAATAACTTTATTATTGCATCTAGGGCATATTTCCTTCAGCCGCAGCCTCCTCCCGCCTCTGCGCCTTGGCACCGGGCTCCGCCGCCACCGCGGCCAACGGCAGTGGCAATGGTAGCAGGATCTTTCGCTGTGGGGTGGGGGGCTGGCGGCGCTGGGATCTGATCCCCCTGGCGCCGCCCTAGGGTGGGGGCATTGAGGGGGTCGTGAGAGGGTCAGGGCTATCTAATTTGACATATTTTACTTGGAGTTTGGATGGAGGGGACCTCAACATAAGTTACATAATCATGCATGTTCTCCGCTTGATTTGTACATATCGAATGAACTTTCATACAAGGGAAATTCAAAGGAAGAACGTATCCGACCTCACGATTTGCTCATTGGAGTCCCCACGTGTGTTTAAGTTCTCAGTCCTCAACTTAGCGATTTGTCGTTCAATGGTTTTTAACCTTAGCAAAGTTTAGAAAACATGTCAAAATATATTTAAAATTGGTATTATTTGAAAAACCTCGTTACAAGCGACACAAATCTGAAAACAAACTTAATTTAGACTTTTGGTTAAAAGATTGAAAACACTCAAATTCGAAAGCATAAAGAAGAAGCAGGTGAGATGGCCTCGTTGCCCGTGCCCCTGTGTCACAAATCGTCTCCCCATGAATTATCTAACATTACCTTAAAAATGAACTTGAGTTGGCAAAAAGACATTGGTATGAAATAACTTGGCAACCATGTAAATCAGGACCAAAGTTTGGGTCATACAAAAAAAAAGGTACCGAAGTTGGCAACTGAAAAGACGGTTTTGTTAAATTTAAGTCGAATGAGTCTTAGCTACGTTTTAGTCGATGTTATATTCGTGAGATCTTACATGAAGATCCGTGTCTCTTTTTAGTTTTTCTTTTTCTTTTTATGTGTTATATGTTACTCGATTAAGTCCGACTTGACTAAGATCAACCTTTGAGAAAACTCATAGAAAATAAAAAGGATGGGTTTATTAAACAACATTCATTATTATATCATCCCTGGGCTTGGCCCTAAAAGTCAAACAAAAATAATAATCAAACTTTAGGTTCTTATATCCAAGATTACACCCTAATATAACAAAAAGTGTCACTCTACACCAGGGCTCAAATACTCTTAGTATGAACAGTAAAATACAACAAGTATAGAAAATAAAAAAATGTATTTTTTTTACAACAAACATTGCTTAGTTTTCTTACTACGTGCAAATTTTCATGATGAAACGACATTTATGTATCTGTCGGCAAAAAAAAGATGTTCCAAAATGCTTTAAAAATAGTGTATTTGGATAATTGATTTTGTGTTTTCTGCCCGGACCTCCACTAATGTCGTACTATCACAAAGAATTACACAAAAAATGAAACACTCATAATGTTATTAGAAATCAGGGTCTTAAAAAATTTAAATTTTACTCTTCATTCAGGGTGCATGTGCAACCGAGACCAGCCTCCATGTCCCTAATATAAGCCCTTTTGCTCAGATAAGATGTCCGTTTTACTCTCTCTTTTTTTTTTTGCATGGATGTCCGTTTTACTCTCGCCCTGCGACCTGCGTCACTTATACGTTGTCGGATGTTTTTGGCTCCATATATAGAGGAATAGAAAGGGAGACCGGCGGAATTCGATGTTGTATTATTGAGCCTCAAGGGCGGGTATATATTAAGTACAAAACTTTGAGGACAAGACGCCTTCTAAAGATAAGATGAAAATAATTTCTATCTAATTCCGGACAATCTCTAAGTACCAAATATATCTCTAACACCATGGGCCGCTTTTGCTGACTCAACAGTCACTCATACGTGGACCCTTTTTTCCCTCCCAATTAATTTTGGCCTTAATTAATCAGACAAACGAGATTATATTTTTCAAAAATAAACATAAACAAGTTTATGGCTCAAACTGATCATTTCTGGAGTTTTTAGCCTAAAGTGTGCAATCAATTTGAGTTAATGAATTAATAACACATTTCACTTTCATTGGAAACAGAACAAAAGAAAATTCATACTTTAGGCTTTTCTCTCCCAAGATTAGTACCTTGAAAATGACCAAACATACCTTTTTCTATAAAATATCACTGGTTCCGAAGTTTAACAAGTCAACAATAAGAAAAGGGTGGGACGGAAAGCAATAGAGCACCAAAAAGTCATTTGTAGCCCACTCCTAACAAGAATCCTACAGCGAGATCACTAGAAAAAAATAAGTAATGCTAGACCCACGTAAACTTACGTGAGGATTCTATGTAAAAGGTGATGTGAAGGTAGTTAATTGTACAAGGATTAGTGGCTGAGGCCCACCCCGATTGAAATCAGGGGGAAGAGGATTTATAGTTAGGAAGATTACGTTACTTTACGTAGCCTGCTTGTAGATGGAGCATTATTGAAAAAAAAATCCCCCAGAAAAGAAGCGCTACAACGAGACAAAGAAGTGGCTAGGTTAAGTCGACTAAACAGTTAATTTGGGTCAGTCGGTTATTTCTAGCTGTTAAATGTAAAATGAATAGTCAGATGCTTTCTCCAACCTTTCGATGTCTTCTTCCCCAACCATCCCCACAGACCACCGACTGAATGCCAGTCACCATGCCCGTCGCCGGCGGCTTTCGCACCAGCCTCGCTGCCCCACCCTCCATTCAGCTGTCGTCCCCCGACATCCCTCTACCACCCACATCATCCCTAACATCCTTAAAATAGATAGAGGTCCACTGCCATCTTAAGATAGATAATGGGGTCGCTTGCCGTCATAAGATAAACCCAGAAGGCTTCTCGGAGGAGCTCCTTCCTTCAAACCAAATTCAACCGACCCAAATTCTAAATCCAGGCGAATCACATGTACTCCCTTCGTCCCATAATATAAGAACGTTTTTGACACTAGTGTAGTGTGAAAAACGTTTTTATATTTTGGGACGGAGGGAGTAGCTAATTGTGAAAAAATAATATCCCATATCGCCTACACGTCGCTTGGATCCTGACGTGGCGTCAGTTCCTACTCAGCTTGGCAGACGGCAATCAGACAATCCGTGCTTGGCCAAGCAGGAGGGTGACCTCTCGTGCGCTCCATTGTGCTGCAAGTCAAAAACACTGGACCCGACCGCTCAACCGATCACAAAGAACTCCATACATGGCCACCGGAGCCGGCGACGACGGGCACGGCGCTGGTGCCCGGGCAACGGCGATCCCGTCCGTGATCCTGAACACTGGCCACGCCATGCCGGTGCTGGGGTTCGGCACGGGCTCGCCAAGCAAGCCGGCGGACCTGGCGGACACCATCGTGCACGCCATCCGCCTCGGCTACCGCCACCTGGACACGGCCTCCATGTACCGCACGGAGCCGACGGTGGGCGCCGCCGTAGCCGAGTCCGTCCGCGCCGACCTCTTCGTCACCTCCAAGCTCTGGATCTCCGATGCGCGCCCGGGCCGCGTCGTCCCGGCGCTCCGCGAGTCCCTCGCCCGCCTCGGCCTAGCCTACCTTGACCTCTTCCTCGTCCACTGGCCCGTGGCCGCCACCGCCGGCGGCCTCCCCGTGGACAAGGGCACGCTGGTGGAGTTCGACATGGAGGGCGTGTGGCGCGGCATGGAGGAGTGCCATCGGCTGGGCCTGGCGAGGTCCGTCGGGGTGAGCAACTTCTCGGCGGCCAAGATGGAGAGGCTGCTGGCTCTCGCCGCCGTGCCGCCGGCGGTCAACCAGGTTGAGATGAACGTCGGGTGGAGGCAGGAGAAGGTGCGGGAGGTGTGCGCCCGGCACGGCGTCGTCGTCGCCGCCTACTCGCCGCTCGGCGCGTACGGCGCCTTCTGGGGCTCCGACGCCGTCATGGAGAGCGGCGTCTTGCACGACGTCGCCGCCGCGAGAGGCAAGACCGTCGCGCAGGTAAACGTGAAGAAACAAATGTTTTCTTTTCCTAAAATTCACCACTAAAAATTGCTGTGAAGTTTATACTAAGATAAATTATTCAAAATTAGCTTGTGTCAGAATATTTCAGTTCCTACATATAAGTTTCAGCTTGTCTAATTCACATCTAGATGTTTTCTAAGAGCATCTCTAACAGGCGCCCAACGCGCCGCGCGTAAAAGACAGTTATAGCGCGCGCCCATCGCCTGATTTGGCGCGGCACGCAGCGCTGGTTCCAACAGCCGCGCTAAAATGTAGCGCGCGCGCCGCTCCAGCAGCACGCGTGACACGTATGGATGAGGGGTGGGAGGTGCGAGCGAGCGCGCGAGAGTCCAGCGCACGAAAGCAGGCGTAGCAAATATGCGGCGCGCGATTCGTTTTGGTCCGCGCGCTGGACTACGCATGCCGCGCGCACTGTTTTCGCGCGCCCGCTGGAGCAACTATTCCGGTTGCGCGCGCTAAAACGGAGGATTTTGCGGCGCGGCGCTAGTTTGGCGTGCCTGTTGGAGATGCTCTAAGGATGTCACATCTAATCTCCCATGAGTAACGTAAGTAACAAGGAAAAAAAAGCTGGGACAAAAAAACAGACCACAAACATAATGAACATTGGGTTAAATGTGACATAAATATGTTATATCTAGATGTGTCCTAGACAGACTTTCATAATGACTAAATCACATCTAGATCTTTTTTAAGGATGTCATATTTAAGTTATCCATCACATGATTATGGGCTTTAAGATTTGTGCAAACTGTTGTCGTTTTCTTTGACTTGAACTGTTGTTTTTGTTGTCGCTAAGGCCCGTGTCGCACTAGTGTTCTTGGGCTGTTTTCCCGATCGGCATTGTCCCTTTTTCTGAATGGGATCTTAGTATGTGGGTTTTTATATTTTGTTATATACGCTGGTGCGTTCTGCCATTTTTGCTCTTCTTTTTGTCTGCGCCTAGGCCTTTTTGTACGGGCAGAATTCAAAGAGCTGGGCCGCGTTATTTTCCGCTTCCTTTTTTCTTCTTTATCTATTAAATTTATTTGTTTGTAATCTATGATTTTTTAAATTTGATTATTTTTGGCGACATCAGTTTTATGTCCAGCCGTTTGATTTGTTTGTGCTTTGTTTTTCACGCTCGAGTGATCGCATGTGTCGCGATCTATCCGTGTCCTGTCGTATCGTCTTGTCGGGCTGGGAGGCCTACAACGGAGCGCGACAATTTTTTGTTTTCTTTTTGTTGGCCCGCCGTCACCTTGTTTGATATGGGCTTTTTTTAGAATACGAAGAGTCTAGCCCCAGAGTACATTAGATTGAGACGGTAGCCTCCATCGAGTCTGTCACTCTCATTTCGCATGTTTCCCTCCGCCTGTTGTCCCGTTCCCCTCCCATGTTCTTCCATTTTTCTGTCTGTTTTTGTTTCGAAATCTGAAGCACATCGACTCGCAACTAGAGGAGGGGGTGGTGTATGTGTGTTTGTCGATGGCCCTAGTTACAAGACTACAATCGACTCGCAACTGAAGTTGTACCATCAACCCACAACTAGGGGGCGGTGTCTATGTGTGTTTGTCGCGATCCCCAATTGCATGTCACCCATCTACTCGCGACTAAGGATATGTGTGTTTGTCGAGGGCTCCCAGTTGCAAGTCAACCATCGACTCGCAACTGGGGGAGGGGGCGTTCTCAATGTGTGTCTGTTGAGGGCTCCTAGTTGCGAGCCAACCATTGAGTCACAACTCATGAAGGGGGAGGGGAGTTGAGTGTGTTTCTACGAGTCCAGTTGCATGTCAACCACTGACTCGCAACTAGGAATGTGTGTGTGTTTGTCAAGGGTCCGCAGTTGCATGTCAACCATCACCTCGCAACTAAGGGTCTGTGTGTTTGTTGGGGCCCCTCAGTTGTAAGCCGACCATCGACTCGCAACTAAGGGTGCTTTTGTGTGTTTGTTGTGGTCCCCAGTTGCATGTCAACCATCAACTCGCAACTAAGTGTGTGTGTGTGTGTGTGTGTGTGTGTTTGTGTGTGTGTGCGCGCGCGTTTGTGCATGCGTGTGTCTCTATGGTGGCCCCCAGTTGCATGTCAACCATCGACTCACAAACTAGGTGTGTGTGTGTGTGTGTGTGTGTGTGTGTGTGTGTGTGTTTGTCGAGGGTCCCCAGTAGCAAGCCGACCATCGACTCGCAACTAGGGGTGTGTGTGTTTGTCGAGGGTCCCTAGTTGCATGCCGAGCATCGACTCACAACTAGGGGTGTGTGTGTTTGTCGAGGGTCACCAGTTGCATGCCGAGCATCGACTCGCAACTATGGGGTGTGTGTTTGTTGAGGGTCCCTAGTTGCATGTAAACCATCAACTCATAACTAGGGGGGGGGGTGTTTGTCGAGGGTCCCTAGTTGCATGTCAACCATGGACTCGCAACTAGGGGTGTGTGTGTGTGTTTGTCGAGGGTCCCTAGTTGCATGACGAGTATCGACTCACAATTGGGGGTGGTGTTTGTGTGTTTTTGTCGCTGTCCCCAGTTGCATGTCGCCCATCGACTCACAACTAGGGGTTTGTGTGTTTGTCGAGGGTCCATAGTTGCATGTTGAGCATCGACTCATAACTAAAAGGGTGTCTTTTATCGTGGCCCCTAGTTGCAAGCTGACCATCGACTCGCAACTAATGGTGTTTGTCGAGGGTCCCCATTTGCATGACGACCATCGATTCGCAACTAAGGGGTGTGTGTGTTTTGTCGTGGGTCCCCAGTTGCATGTCGACCATCGACTCGTGACTAAGGGGGTGTGTGTGTTTGTTGAGGGTCCCCAGTTGCAAGCCGATGATCGACTTGCAACTAGGGGGTGTGTGTGTTTGTTGAGGGTCCCCAGTTGCAAGCCGACCATCGACTCGCAACTAGGGAGTGTGTGTGTTTGTCAAGGGTCCACAGTTGCATGAAGACCATGGACTCGCAACTAGGGTTGTGTGTGTTTTTATCAAGGCTCCCCAGTTGTATGACGATCATCGACTCACAACTAGGTGGTGTGTGTGTGTTTTGTCATGGGTCCCCAGTTGCATGTCGACCATCGACTCGCAACTAAGGGTGTGTGTGTGTGTTTGTCGAGGGTCCCCAGTTACAAGCAGACCAATGACTCACAATTAGGGGTGTGTGTGTTTGTCGAGGTTCCTCAATTGCAAGCAGACTATTGACTCGCAACTAAGTGAGTCTGTGTCTGTCGAGGCTCCTCAGTTGCATGTCGACCGTCGACTCACAATTAAGGGTGTGTATGTTGGTCGAGGGTCCCTAGTTGCATGCTGAGCATCGACTCACGACTAGGGGGTTGTGTTTTATCGTGGCCCATAGTTGCAAGCCGACCATCGACTTGCTACTAACGGTGTTTGTCGAGGGTCCCCAGTTGCATGTCGACCATCGACTCGCAACTAGGATGTGTGTGTGTGTGTGTGTGTGTGTGTGTGTGTTTGTCGGGGCCACCAGTTGCATGCCGACCATCGACTCGCAACTAGGGGTGTTTGTCGAGGGTCCCCAGTTGCATATCAACCATCGACTCACAACTAAGGGTGTGTGTGTTTGTCGAGGGTCTCAGTTGCTTGTCAACCATCGACTCGTAACTACGGATGTGTGTGTGTGTGCGCGCGCGCGTGCGTGTTTGTCGAGGGTCCCCTGTTGCATGCCGAGCATTGACTCACAATTAGGGGTGCGTGTGTTTGTCGAGGGTCCCCAGTTGCATGCCGAGCATCGACTCGCAACTAGGGGGTGTGTTTGTCGAGGGTCCTCGGTTGCAAAAATGTTTGTAGTTGTAAAGGTGATTTACTCTTGTAACAATGTTCTGAAGTACCTATTATTATTCAACTCCACCCTCGATATGCGACTGGGGGCTGACTAATATTCTTCTTAGTTGCAACTTCACCCATGATACGCAACTAGGGTCCATTTTAAAATAACATGTTTCGAATTTGCAAACAATGTTCAAATCACGATTGTTTTAATCCACATATATTTTTTTAATACGTGAACATTTTTCTAGTTTTTTTGACCAGTTTTTTATTTTTCCTCTTCTATTGTTTTATTTATTGTTAGACGTCAGTGTACATTTTAAAATTCTCCAGTGAGTATTTTGTAAAAGGTTCACCGTATATACGTTAAAAAACATACACAATACATAGAAAATAAGTTCACTGTATATTAGAAGAAGGTCATCATATACTAAATATTTGTTCAATGTGTATTACAATTATGTTCACCGTAATTTTATAATTTGTTCAGTGTGTATTAAAAACAATGTTCACCGTATATCCAAAAACAATCAGTGTTTTTTTTAATATTTTAGCATATATTAGAACTGAAAAAAATACACCTGAAAGAAAAAAGAAAAAAATAGGACATAAAAGAAACAAAAGGAATAAAAAACACAAATCGTTACTACGTACGATCAGCTACAGGCCGTAGAGTGAGCATGCGTGTGATGGTGTGAGGCAAGCTGGGCCTTGCCCATGCGAGCGTTTCTATGGGCACGCTGGTCACACAAAAAAGAAAAGACAAGGCCCAGACGATACAATACCAAAAAAGAAAAACAACAAACAAACAAAAGACTATAAACAGGTGATGATTTCAACTTAGATGTGACATCGCTATGTCACATCTAGATGAGTTTTACAGACCCTTATAAATTTTGTTCCTGAAACACCTTTTTCAAGTTGGAAGGCAATAAAATTGGCAAAGACGGGCTGGGTAAACGGGGTTAATTAGCACAATTCATCACAACGCCAAACGGACTCTAACTCACAAACCTCATAAGAGAATAAACACAACAACTATCCAAAGACATGATCTATGAATTTCCGTATGTTTTTAACATGCCATATGAGTTCATGGTATGTGACATCTTATTCTCGTTTTATTTTTAAGTGTGTTCTTCTATTCTGGGCATTAGCACGCTGAATCTTGTTAGAAATCAATATAAGGAAGAAGTTTATGTTGGTTCACCAATTTTTTTTGGACATTTTGACTCCTATTAATTGTTTAGAAGTGAAACAAATAGACTCTATGCACCCAAATCCTGCAAAATTACTACGAAAATATTTCAGTCAAAAAAGGTACCGCCGAAAATTTAGAATATAATATATGTGTTCATATTCTGGAATTGTAAGAGAAATCAACATTGACCATGTCTTGTTAATGATGTGTACAGGTGGCGTTGAGGTGGCTATATGAGCAGGGCGTGTGCTTCGTGGCGAGGAGCTACAACAATGAGAGATTGAAGCAGAATATGGAGATCTTCGAGTGGGAGTTGAGCGAGGAGGAGAAGGGGATGATCGCCACAATACCACAGAGGAGAGTGTCTTTGGGGGAGCGGTTCATGTCGCCCGATGGGCCTTACAGATCACTCGAGGAGCTCTGGGACGACGATATATGAATATATGTATCTATTTGTCAATTGCCGCATGCCTGGCTATTTGCAGATATACACTTGTATAGTCCGTAGGTGCATATTTGGTATACTATGGTATGATTGAGATCTTTTGTTGATCCTAACTTGTAATCCAATCATCATATGAGTAAGTAAATAGAGAGCAACACCTCTATAAGCAAGTAAACACATGGTACGTAGGATTTACGACAATTATTCCCTTTGTAGGTTGGTATCACAACGTGATCCCTTCCCCCTGTTTTCCAGTCACTCGCAGGGGAACAACCCTTGCTCTCATCGATGGTGTATTTGGTGTGACTGTACCCTCCATCGGTGCTTCTTAGTAGCCAATATGATCATCATCTCCTTGACAAGGGGAAAATGTGTCCCTCTCCCTGGCTCGCATTGTTTCTTTGACTGTGTCGATGGAACCATTCCCATTCTACTGGAAACCATCACTTAGCACACTGACACTGCCGCTCGCACCGTGCCAAACCCAATGTTTTTTTGATGTTACCAAGAGGACCATGTAGTCCTCGTCGCACTACTCTCCTCCATCCTCCATGATGAGTGATATCATCAGGGGTAACTTACGATGTTCAACACCTCCCATGCCGTCTGGGATGTGCTACATACAATGTTCTCCTCATACGCCTACTTCAACAATATAAAGGAGTATGTCGATGCTATGATATCCCTTGGAAGCCCCTCTCTAATGAAGAAGTCATCAGCTACATGCTCACCGGCTAGGGATCAGAGTATACAAGCCCCTTCTTGCTTCAATTACAACATGGTGATCTAGTGAGTATCACCAACTTTTATGCTTATTTCCTGACTGTTGAGGTTTGTCTTAAGTAGCGGGCCTCCATGAGTGAGATCTTCTCTTCCACCAACTCAGCAACCCATCAACGCGATGGGAGCTCCCATGGTGGTTGTGGTGGTCATGGTCACGGTCAGGGGCGCGGAGAGCGCGGTTGCAACAACAACGACAATGGAGGTTGCGGCTCACGATCCACACCTACAATTAGAAGTCATCGAACTCTGGTAAGATGTAATGGCAACATGGCTCCTAAAGGGCCCACAACCTGAAGGAGAAGGAGATTCTAGGTCAAATGAAGCTACAGCAGGAGGAAAAAAGGATGACTACACTTGGCCTTAGACCCAAAGCCCACTCTGGCGCTGCAGCTGTAGCCACAGCGTCCTTACCTGGGAGAATATATGCACCCAAATCTAGGATCCAAACAAACAGGCACACTAGCTCCAAGATCCGCCATTAATGAGGAAGGAAGCCACAACATCGAGTGGGGACTTGGAGCACACTTATTCAATATCATTGTCATTGTTGTCGAAGGCACACTGTCAACCGGTTGAGAGCCTCCCGACCAAAAAATTTGTTCAAGAACCCGAGAAGCAATACCTAAACCCGCAACAAATATAGTCCGAACACAAGGCCCCGACAACCCCCACGAGACTCACAGAGGAGAGGATTCGCCAGAGAATGACACCGGAAGGGAGAACATTCGAGGAGTCACCTCTCTCTTCATTTATCAGATCTGATTCATTCACGATTCCACAATTAAGCCTGAGGTCTTGAGTCTCAAACGATCCACAAAAATGCAAATTCAGTTTAGTGAAAAGGGCAACTTGAACTTTTTCACGAAGTTGCCCCTTTATTATGCTAGTGATCGTGTACCTACACTCAAGTCCGCTTTGAAAGTAATATTATTTTCAAGAATATCCACAATGAAACTTAGACTCAATATTAATTGTGTTTAATGCAATGAATGTCGCTTCTAATGCAATTAACATGTTTCCAAATATTGAACCAACCTGTGATTGAATGGTTAGGAGGATAATGAGTGAACATATCAGCAAGATTGTCACAGGACTTAGTATGCAAAACTCTCAGCACGTTCAATTATTGGAGCTCATGTGCATAAAAGAACTTGGGACTAATATGCTTTGTGAGGTTACTCTTCACATAACCCATCTGGACTTGTGCAACACAAGCAGCATTATCTTCATAGATAATGGTAGGGGTTTGTACGGTGTTCAGCCCACATGTCTGCTGAATGTGGCCGATCATCCGCCGAAGCGATACACACTCTTTTATGCTTTGAATAGTACCATGATTTCCGAGTGGTTCATGGAAGTCAACACAAGTGTTTGCTTGGACGATTTTTAGGAAAACGCAGTTCCACCACAAAGGAAAACATATCCAGTCTGCGATTTGCAATCATGCGAGTCCGATAGGTACCCAGCATCGGCATAGCCTATAATAGATAGGTCTTGATTTCTTTTATAAAATAGGCCAAGATCTTTGGTCCCTTGCAGGTAACGGAAGACGTCCTTGACACCTTTCCAATGTCTCTTGGTAGGTTCAGAACTGTACCGAGCAAGCAAACTGATGATGAACGCAATGTCTGACCGTCTACAATTTGCAAGGTACATGAGTGCTCCAACTGCACTCAGGTAAGGAACCTCTGGTCCCAGAGTTTCCTCCCCCTCTTCCTTTGGCCTGAACGGGTCCTTGTCTGGCTGTAAAGATCTTCCGACCCTTGGGGTCTTAGAAGGATATGCCTTATCAAATCCAAATCTCTCCAACACCTTCTGGGTGTAGGCCGACTGGTGCACTAGAATCCCATCAGGGGAATGTTCAAGTTGCAGACCTAGACAGAACTTGGTTTTACCCAAATCCTTCATCTCGAATTTCGAAATCAGGTAGGAACTCGCTTCCTCAATATCCTCAAGCGTACCGATTATGTTTAAATCATCCACGTACACCGAGATTATACATAATCCATCTTGGGATCGCCGTATAAAAACACACGGGCAATCTTTATTGCTCGTGTAGCCCTTCTCATGAAGGAAATCACTTAAGCGATTGTACCACATTCTACCAGACTGTCTGAGTCCGTACAATGCCTTTTGAAGTTGAACACTGTATAGACCCCTGTTTGCTCTATCATGGTTCGGAACAGGGATACCTTCTGGAACCTTCATGTATATGTTCGAATCCAAGTTACCATACTGGTAAGCAGTGACAACATCCATTAGTTTCATTTTCAAGCCCATGTTTACTGCCATCGAGATCAAGTATCTAAAGGTAACTCCATCCATGACCGGGGAATAAGTCTCCTCAAAATCGACACCTGGTCGTTGAGTGAACCCTTGAGCGACGAGCCTTGCTTTGTACCGTACTACCTTATTATTTTCATCTCTCTTTCGAACAAAAACCCACCTATGGCTAACATGGCGAATGTGGGGAGGAGTTCGACAAACTGGTCTGAACACCTTCCTTTTGTTGAGAGATAATAATTTGGCAGTAATTGCCTGCTGCCAATCTTTCCAATCCGACCTTTTCTTGCAATCAGCGAGCGTATTAGGCTCAGGGTCAAGATCTATGATTGAGGCAATTTTCGTAGCAAATTTAATGTCGACAATCACCGTTGTTTGGTTCAGGGACTCCCCCGTATAAATATAATTTATGGCCATTTCGTCATGGAGCGCATCTGGCGCTAACACTTGCTCTACCAAATTTCCCATTATGGGAGCAAGGTCCTTTAGATTTCCCGCACCGACGTGTGCGCACACATCTCCGCTAGGTGTTTCCCCTATGGGAAAGTTTAAGTCCGGAATTTCGTGCACTAAATTTTTCGTACTTGTGCCAGGTCTCGACTGGCTCCCAGTTTCACTTTGGGGTACTTTGGCGACAGGCTGTAATAAATCTTTCTTATCGTTTTTCGTCGGGCGTCCCCGAGTACTTGGGATTTAAGAAGCCAGATCTCTCGTCCTTTTAGGCCTTTGGACGGGAGCGGGTATACCATCATTTTTCTTTGGTATATCAACACTTTCTGGTGCATTGCGCGCATGCACATGTGATTTTGTCACGGTCTTTAAGTCACTAAAGTGGTCAGGCAGTTGATTTGCTAATGACTGCAAATCTATTATCTTTTGGACTTCTCTCTCAGTCTCAGCAGTGCGCGGGTCATGAGCGTGGATTCCCGTGGCTTGCCACGTGATTTCTCGACTTTTAGCATCAAGGGGTTGATTCTATCCCCCTAAAGTCGGGAAAAAATCCTCGTCAAAAATGCAATCAGCAAAACGAGCCGTGTGACAGTCACCTGTCATGGGGTCCAGATACCTGATTATGGACATAATCTCATAACCAACGTATATCCCCAACTTACGGAGCAGGCCCATCGCCGATCGCCGAGGTGGTGGTACTGGTACATATACCTGGCAACCGAACCTACGAAGGTGGGAAATTTTCGGTGCCGACCCTTGCGCAAGCTGAACAGGAGAGTGGATGTTGAAGGCCGATGGTCGAAAGTTGATGAGATTGGACGCGTGTAACACTGCGTGGCTCCAACATGTAGTTGGTAAATCACAACTCTGAAGGAGTGGTCGGTCAATGAATTTAATTCTTTTAATCAATGCCTCGGCAAGTCCATTTTGTGTATGAACATGCGGTACCGAGTGCTCAACTTTGATTCCCATTGCCATGCAAGAATCATCGAACGCCTTTGAAGTAAATTCTCCGGTGTTGTCCATTCGAATAGACTTTATACGATAATTAGGGAAATTATTCCTCATTTGTATGATCTGAGAGATCAGCTTTGCAAAGGCATGGTTCTGTGTTGACAGCAGGCAAACATTAGACCATTTAGAGGAAGCATCAATGAGCACCATGAAGTACCGAAACGGCCCCGTGAGGGGCTGAATTGGACCGCATATGTCCCCTTGGATACGCTCCAAGAACGCAGGGATTTCATCCCTCACCTTGAGGGGCGATGGCCTAATGACTAACTTCCCCTTAGCGCATGCGGAGCACACGAAATCATCGGGATTCGGGAAGTTCTTCACGTTAACATTATGACCATGCGAGTTGTTTATTATATTTCTCATCATCCTAAGTCTGGGGTGGCCTAACCTATCGTGCCAGAGGCAGAAGAGTTCAGAGCTTCAAAAAACGGTCTTGAGGGTAGCGTACACGGGCGGTGCTAATATTTTAGTGTAGTATAGCCCTGTGTCGAACGAAGGAAGCCTTTCGATAACATGTTTACCATTTTCATCCCGCTTTGTGATAAGTAGGCACACCTTGCCGTTCTCATCATCAGTCTCAGCATGAAAACCATTGGTGCGGATGTCTCTAAAGCTCAAAAGAGTACGAGTCGAGTCCGGGTACAACAACGCATCATTAATGATCAAAGTTGTTCCCATAGGAAGTATAATAGTGGCTCGTCCGGAGCCAACTATGTGCGAACCGCAGCCGGCGATTGTCATAATACTTCCCGGAGATTTTTTTAATAGACTCAAAGTACTTAGTTTCTCGTAAAATGGTATGTGTAGTTACGCTATCGGCAAGGCACGTTTCCTCCATTCGGGTGCCACACGCATTCTAAAATATGACATATAATTAATGTAATGAGGAAGACGCTACATTAATAATAAATGCACACATTCCAGAACATAACATACTATCATGTATAAATAATGGAATAAATAAATAAATGTCATCCAATCGCTAAAGTAAAGAGTAAGTTTATGCTCTCATAGAGCTTACAACCAAATCGAATTTATTCAAATTTATTGTATCAAATCACGGAATCATGATAACCAAAGAGGTATGCTAAGTAGACTCGGTGAAGAAGCCATTGACCTCAGCCGCAATCTCCATACTAGTGAGCTGATCCTCCTTAGAAATCATCTTGGAGGCGCATCAACATCTAGTTGCGGCACCGCCGAGGCGACCACGTGGTCAACCTCCATGGCAACGCTGGCATCACTAGAGACCGCCAAAGCCACCGTGATGGGCACCACGGGGGTCGCTGCGATGGGCGCGGCAGGGGGCGGAGATGTGACGCCCCCGATTCAATCGTACACTAATCATGCACGCAAATGTGTACGATCAAGATCAGGGACTCACGGGAAGATATCACAACACAACTCTACAAATAAAAATAAGTCATACAAGCATCATAATACAAGCCAGGGGCCTCGAGGGCTCGAATACAAGTGCTCGATCATAGACGAGTCAGCGGAAGCAACAATATCTGAGTACAGACATAAGTTAAACAAGTTTGCCTTAAGAAGGCTAGCACAAACTGGGATACAGATCGAAAGAGGCGCAGGCCTCCTGCCTGGGATCCTCCTAACTACTCCTGGTCGTCGTCAGCGGGCTGCACGTAGTAGTAGGCACCTTCGGTGTAGTAGGGGTCATCGTCGACGGTGGCGTCTGGCTCCTGGACTCCAGCATCTGGTTGCGACAACCAGAAAGAAAGGAAAGGGGAAAAAAGTGGGGAGAAAGCAACCGTGAGTACTCATCCAAAGTACTCGCAAGCAAGGAACTACACTACATATGCATGGGTATATGTGTAAGGAGGCCATATCGGTGGACTGAACTGCAGAATGCCAGAATAAGAGGGGGATAGCTAGTCCTATCGAAGACTACGCTTCCGGCAGCCTTCGACTTGCAGCAAGTAGAAGAGAGTAGATTGAAGTCCTCCAAGTAGCATCTCCAAGTAGCATCTCCAGTAGCATCTCCAGTAGCATCTCCAGTAGCATCACATAGCATAATCCTACCCGGCGATCCCCTCCTCGTAACCCTGAGAGAGAGCGACCACCGGTGGTATCTAGCACTTGGAAGGGTGTGTTTTATTAAGTATCTGGTTCTAGTTGTCATAAGGTCAAGGTACAACTCCAAGTCGTCCTGTTACCGAAGATCACGGCTATTCGAATAGATTAACTTCCCTGCAGGGGTGCACCAACTTACCCAGCACGCTTGATCCCATTTGGCCGGACACACTTTCCTGGGTCATGCCCGGCCGCGGAAGATCAACACGTCGCAGCCCCACCTAGGCTCAACGGAGAGGCCAGCACGCCGGTCTAAACCTAAGCGCGCAGGGGTCTGGGCCCATCGCCCTGAGCACACCTGCACGTTGCATACGCGGCCGGAAGCAGAACTAGCCCCCTTAATACAAGAGCAGGCTTACGTTCCAATCCGGCGCGCGCCACTCAGTCGCTGGCGTCACGAAGTGCTTCGGCTGATACCACGATGCCGGGATACCCATAACTACTCCCACGTAGATGGTTAGTGCGTATAGGCTCGTAGCCAACTCAGATCAAATACCAAGATCTCGTTAAGCGTGTTAAATATCCGCGAACGCCGAACAGGGCCAGGCCCACCTCTCTCCTAGGTGGTCTCAACCTGCCCTGTCGCTCCGCCACAAAGTAACAATCGGGGACCGTCGGGAACCCAGGCCCACCTCTACCGGGATGGAGCCACCTGCCCCTTCAGCCCCCATCTCCGAACAGTACCATAAGTAATGTAACTGTGTAAAGTATATAGTATATGCCCGTGATCACCTCCCGAAGTGATCACAGCCCGGTAGTATAGCATGGCAGACGGACAAGAGTGTAGGGCCACTGATGGAACTCTAGCATCCTATACTAAGCTGTAGGATAGCAGGTAATGGTAACAACAGTAGTAGCAAGGACGGGCTATGCATCCGGATAGGAATAACGGAAAGCAGTAACATGCTACACTACTCTAATGCAAGAAGTATAGAGAAAAGAGTAGGCGATATCTGGTGATCAAAGGGGGGGCTTGCCTGGTTGCTCAGACAAGAAGGAGGGGTCGTCAACACCGTAGTCGATCGGGGTACCAGCAGCAGCAGCAGCCTCGTAGTCTACCGAAGAGAAGAGGGGGAAGAAACAATAAATACAATGCAACATAAGCATGACGATGTGTGACAAAGCAAACGGCGGTGTTAGGTGTGCCCTCACGCGGTATTAGGTGATACCGGCGAAGGGGGGAAAAACATCCGAGAAAGTATCCCCAGTGTTTCGCGTTTTCGGGCAGATGAACCGGAGGTGAAATGTTGCAGGTTCACTATGCTAGGGACGCGTGGCGGATGAACAGGCTGCGTATCCGGATTCGTCTCGTCGTTCTGAGCAACTTTCATGTTGAAAATATTTTAATCCGAGTTACGGATTAAAAGATATGATTTTCTAAAGATTTTATTAATTTCTGGAATTTAATTAACTATTTAATTAATTCGAAAATGATTTAATGACATCAGCATGATGTCAGGCTGACATCAGCAGTCAACAGAGTTGACTGGTCAACCTGACGTGTGGGTCCCGTTCGTCATTGACTGTTTAGTCGATTTAGGGTTTAACTAACTTAATTACTATTTATTTAAACTAACTAGTTAATTAGACTAATTAAACATGGTTAATTAACCTAATTAATTCACTAATTAATTAATTATTAATTTTATTAATATTATTTTAAATTCTTTTAATTCTATTTTTTTAAACATGTTCTGTGGGCGGGGCCCATATGTCATAGGCCCCAGGGGGCCATAGCGGTTTTGGGCGCGGGTGCGGGCACGCGCCCATCAGGGCCACTGGGGGGGCACCGGCGATAGCAGGGCACGACGAGGCCGGCCGCCGGAGGCAACAGCGGTGAGGCCACGGCGGGACGGCGCCATGGCGCGGCAGCAGAGGCGAGGACGCGGGGAGCAAGGGAGAGGGCGAGGCAGAGAGGCCTCAGTGGGGCGAGGCGCTGGGCGCGGCCAGCGCACGGACGATGCCGCGGTCGTGAGTGTGTGCGCGAGACTGAAGGAGGAGAGGAGGAGGCGGAGGCTCACAGCGAGATGCAGGGATCGGGGCAGTGGGGCGCGGGGAGGAGACGGAGAAGTCAGCGACGCGGTGACGAGGTGCAGGCCGGCGAGGAGGAGGAGGCAGACCGGCGAGGACGTCCGGCGAGGACGTCCGGCGAGGTCCAGGCGGCGGCGTGCGCGGTCGATCTGGGCGGCGGGGTCGTTGAGGCCGTTCGGGGAGGAGGTCGAGGACGGCCGGGCGACGAGGAGACGAGCAGTTACGGCGAGGGACGGCACCGACGTCGGTGTTGAGCGGCGGGGGCCGAGGCGGCGAGGGGCGCCGGGTCCGTTCCCCTTCCCGATCTAGATCGGGATCGAGAGGTGGGGGAAGCAGACGAGGGGGAGACGGGGAAGTGAGGTCCGGCGAGGTGGTCCTCTAGGCAGCGTCGACGTGGTGGCTGCGACGGTGTGGCGATGGGGTCGGGGTCGCTCGACCCCAATCCAGTCGGGAGGGAGGGAGGAAGAGTGGGGGGTCGTGGGGAACGATGGGGGGGAGTGGGGGTGACGCTAGGGTTCGGTCGCCCCAGGGGGTGCTGTAGGCACCAGCTGGGCCGGCCTGGTTGGCCCGATGGCCTGTTGGGCCATGGTCCAGTGGGGGGGTGTCTCTTCTATTTCTTTTTTTTGTTCTTTGTTAGTTTTGTTTTCTGTTTTTATATTTTCTTTTCTTTTATTTTTTTATTTGTAGTTTCATTTATCTTTAGTTTTATAAAATTTACCCCTAGTGCCTAAATTTGTACTTATCAACAAACTATTGTGGGATTAATTATTAACCCATAACAAAATAGTTTTAGCATTCTATAAATTCAATAGGCATTTGTTTAATTGTTTTCACTACTGTTTTAATTGTTCTAGAGCCTTTAAACATTTTATAAAAGTTTGGTTTCTCCACCATAATTACTTACGATTTATTTGACACAACCCGAACATTTTAGTTTTAATTTTTGAAAACTTTTGTTGTTTGCCTGATTTTAAATTGAATTCAAATCGGTTTCGAACTAATGCGAGATTAACCACAGTAATCGAGGTGATGTGGCATCATTAGTGGAGGATTACTGTAGCGTAACTATCCGGGCGTCACAGGAGAGATCATCACGGGTGCCGCCATGGGCGCCGGTGGTGCTCCCTCCTGAACCAAGGCGAGGTGCGTCTTACGCGCCTTCCGAGCCTTATATGCATCAACGACCTCCTGTGGTGCGCGGCACTGGCGGGAGAAATGCTCCACCGAGCCACACCGAAAGCAGTCCTGAGGCCTCTGCCCCCTTGCCCGGCTTTTGCTGCTTAGCCGGGGCGGAGGGCTAAGGGCCCTTCTTCTTTCCCTTGCGGCCCCTCTTCTTCTGTTGAGGCTTGCGGATTTTGAGAGCGTTCACCTCCTGACGAGAACTCCCCTCAAGTGGTTGCGCGACAAAGTTCTTTTTCAGAACCTCGTCCTGCGCCTCTGCCACCTGGAGGACGTCAATCAACTCTGAATACCTCGTGTAGTTGCCCTAGCGGTAGTTCCGTGCGGACAGGACCGCGTCAGGGTGGAAAGTGGATAGGGTTTTCTCAATCTTCTGAGTGTCGGTAATCTCAGTACCACACATCTGAAGAGTCGTACAAATCTGGTGCAGAGCCGAATTGTACTCCCCAACCGTCTTGAAGTCCGCAAACCTCAGACGGATCCACTCCGCCTCTGCACGTGGCTTAACAATGTACTTCAGTCGCTCAAACCGCTGCTTAAGAGCGGTCCAAAGGCCAGAAGCACTTCGTTCAGCCATATACTCGTCTTTCAGAGTAGGCGACAGGTGATGACGGAGAAAATGCAGAGCCTGCGCATTTTTAATTTCAAACTTGGGATCAGTGGGGGTCGGCTGGGTCCCCTTACCGATCGCCCTCAGGAGGGTATTGCCCTGGAGAAAGATCTTACAGTCCGAGGCCCATGACAGGTAATTCATCCCCGTTTGGGCCAACTCAGCAAGCTCCTTGTTGACAATTCCGGCCATCTGTAATTTATGCAAAAATCATGAGATTACAGCAGGTAATCTTTTGCACAAATGCGATGTTGATAAACTTATTCAATAAAAATAACGTTCCATTATTTAAAACATGTTATTATATGATTTACTTAGTGATTAAGAGTGCTAAACAGTTAATCTACAGTAGTAAAAACATGTTATACAAAAGATAGCATGTTAAGCGCATTTCTTACGTGAAAACTAGCCCAAAAATTGAATTCCCGAGACATATTAAAGCCAAATACGCACTTTTCAGCGAAAACAGACAGTTTCAGGGGCTTCTACGCGAAATATTACAGCAAGAACATTATACACGTAAAAACAGAAAACTGCAGGGCTAAAATGCAAAGAACCACACGTGCGCGTGCTCTCCGGCTGAGTCCAGTTCGGCCGCAGGCCGAAAATGGGCCGTCGGTCCATCTAGGGCGCGCCAACCACCTCTCTCACTTTTTTTATGGAGGAGGGCGCATCGACGCAGATGGGCCCTGGGCCCAGCAACCAGCAGGCTGGCCCGGCCAGCCCCCGCGCGGCGCATCGACTGGGTCGCTAGGTTTTCCCTAGCGCCCGACTGGGATGGCGGCGGCTGCGTTACGCAGCCTCTCGGCTGGAGTGGCCAGTGGGAGCGGCGCGCGCGGCGGGTCGCGTCCTTGCTATGGCGGCTGGCCGTGCACGGGCGACAGGAGGCGGGTACGCGGCGGCGCTCCAGGCGAAGCGAGTGTCAGCGGACACAGCGTGGCGCGCGTGACCAGCGGGGTCGCGACCGGCAGAGGACACGGGCGCGCGATGGCGCGCGGCGGCGGACGGCCAGCGGCGCGCGGCAGCAGGCGTGCGCGATCAGCAGGGTCGTGGCGACGGCGACCAGCAGGGTACGCGAGCGCACGCGGTGGCGCGAGCATGCAGCGGGCACGGCGCGGCGCGCGCAACCAGCGGGGTCGCGGCCGACAGAGGACACGGGCGCGCGGTGGCAGACGGCTAGCGGGGCCATGGCGACGCCGTCGATGGCTTGGCACGGGCGTCATCTGGACGTCGGCCTCGGGATGCAGGTTGTCCTCGTGTTCATCCGAAACTCCGACGGCGCATGGCACATCTGGTGCTTTTGCGGCGGTACCGTGATCATCTGGGTTACGTTTTGTACAGATTCCCATATAGTGCTGTCAACAAGTCCCTCTTGATTCAAAAACATCGACATTAGTCGGTGACGTATTCGTCAGCCAGTTCTTGGGGAGAAAAATCCATACTATAAATAAATTAAATCTGAAAAATAGACTAATCGCAAAAATGAATTGTAATGACATGAGGAATCCATTTTTGCAAAAGAGAGATCGGATCTTATACCTCCGCGGGATCGATGAAAGCCTGCGTGATGCAGACTTGACGGAGAGTTGATGGAGCGAAGCGTGCTGATAACGTGTTCCGCAACTCCGTCGGCGAGTCCGGTCTGAAGTTGCGGAGCGAAAGCGAGCGTCGTAGACGAAGTAGTCGAACACGCAAAAGTAGATGGACACAGAGAAATATGGAAGAGACTAGCTTTATTAATCAATGATCAACTGTTATAATAATTGCTCCTCGTCTCTTTATATAAAGGTAAAGGGTCAAGGTATAAGTATCCACTTAACATAAAGTGTGGAACCGGGAGGGGCTATCCCGTGCGCCTCGCATGATAGCCGCTGGCTCCCTCACGTGGGCCGGTTTCCCAACAGATACCCAATGCCCTACCATTGATGCAATAACAATTGTCAACAAGTCCCCGAAAAAACTGTCAACGAGAACCACGATCTTCCCTGGAAAAAAAACACCACTGTCAATTTGCACCTTATTTGGGAAACGTTATCTGCTCGGAAGTGTTTTTCTAGCGAACGCATCAAATTTAGGCCCTCTTTGATTAGTAGGATTCTCAGAACGGGATAGAAAAAAAATAAAGCATGGAGTGGTGTGCCCACTTGAATCCCATAAATTAGCACTGAGTGTTTGATGTCACAGAAAAACAAAGAAAGTGAAAAAAAAGGTTGGAGTGGATGCTTGATTTCCAATAAACTTTAGTACACATGATTCCATAAAAAAATTCCTATAGAATTCAGTCCTATGAATCAAACGACCAACGTAGGAAAAAATCCTAAGAATTTAACCCTTAGAAAATCTTATAGAATTCCTTTGAATAAAAAGAGCCCTTGCCATATACCAGCTAGATTTTTTTTTACGAAAAGGCAACCAGGAGATGATTTTCATTGATGAAGAAGAGGAATACAGAGTAAGGTTACAAACAGTCGGGCAAAACTGGCGCCGGTTGTCATCGGGCCCACTGAAATAAAAGCTATGGTGGTTCAATAAACTTGCTCATCGGTGCCAAGCCAGCATGAAGCCAACATCGGGCCTCATCAACGATTTTGTGAGCTATTTGTGTCTCGGTACAAGCTTTGCCGTCGAAGATCCTGGCGTTTCTCTCCTTCCAGAGGCACCAAGCCACCAGTAGGCAAGCAACTCGCCGGGTGGGTCTGCAAGAGCGTAGCAGGGTTGCAGTCTGACGTCTAAAACTATCTCTGAGGCGACTGCCGGTGTTCATATTGATGGACGAGAATGGCTGGCCGAGGGAAGCCGCAGTTCTTGTCCAGCCAGACTTGGAGAAATGGCAAGAGCTGATCAGGTGCAATGTCGTCTCGGGCTTGTTGCAACAGAGAGGGCACAATGGGTCATGAGGGATCTGTCGTCGGGCAAGGTTATCAGTCGTGAGACACTTGCCTTAGAGTAGGATCCACGCAAAAGCCTTGACCCTCTGCGCTGCTTTGGCATTCCAGATGATGGCTTTATCATTTGTCGGGATTGAGCCTTGGAACTGCATCTGGTAGGCCGATGCCGAAGTTTACTGTCCTGACATCGTCAATCTCCATCTGATTTGATCCGTTGAGCCCTTCGTCAGGATAATGGCTCTGGTCACTATTTGGCATGATCAGACACGAAAGTTGCTCTGTGGCGTAAAAGAAATCGAATAAAATTTTCATGCTACGCATAGAAATTGCAATTCGTTCGACGGTGGTTTGACGGCTTCGAGGGCGCTCGTTGAGAGCCCTAAAATTTTGACTTCTTTGAGTATTGGAGTCTTTTTTTAAATGAGTAGTAAAAGAGCCCGTGCGTTGTAACGGGGGGAAACAAATACCACATGCCCCTAACACAGTAACCATAACTCAAGACCCCAATAGGTCCATGTCCTTTATTTCAAACACATGGCATCTTATCAGTGTTGTTGTTTATCCTTCTTCCACCCTCGAGTCGACAGAGATGCGTGGTTATAGATGATTTCTTTCGTCTTCAATATGGTTTTGCTGAGGTGTTCATTTTCAATCTAGATCGGCAACAGTATGCAAGAAAGACCGGTCGTGGACTACTGATTAAGGTTGCGTCCTACATTTTAAAAATTATTATACAACATGTTAATCAATTTTCTAATCATTTTCACATATAACATGTTAAAATTGGAGTTGGGGTTTAAAAAATATAAATACTATTTAAAAATATTAGAATTTGCCCCAAAACAGCATTTGAAAATGATTAACGTATAAAAAAGAACATTGTATTCATATTCTACACATTTTTCTAATCGATTTTCATATATAACATGTTTAAATTGGAGTTACACTTTAAAAGATATGAATATTTTTTCCAAAACATTTGAATCTGTAAAAAATGTTATTTTCTAGATGGACAATAGGTTTATTAACCGAAACCTCAGGGAGGTTTTCTAAAAAAAATGTTTTCTATTCCCACTTAAAATAGGACCATGGGTTGATTAACAGAAATCTCAGGGGGTTTCTACAAAACATGAAGTATTTTTATATTCTCACTTTAAAATGGGACCGCTGGTAGATTTCAGGTAAGTGCGGGGCGTTTCTACAAAAATGGTGACAGGCGGACAGAAGCACTCCTCCATTTATTATTAGGTAGAGATTTGATGGAGATAGTATGCAATTAGGATGCGATTTACATATGGTATCCACCGTGTTCTATATTTAATATTCGGTTTTGTTAAAACACATCTAGATGTGCCATAAGTATTGCACATCTAAGTTCTATGTCATTCATCTTACGCGGAGATTCGTGTTTTTTTTATGCTTGATTGAGTCACTTAGATGTGCAATAAATAGGATGCATCTAGATGTGCCCTAGATAGACCCAGACTCCATTTCAGAATGTAGCTGTCAGGACCCCAATCCTTAATCACACCGATCTAGCATGTAACACATCATATCACTTTGCGGCCTCACGCATAATATTCCCACAGCTGCAGCCTTACCTTAGCCGGGACCGTTTGCGCCTTTTGGCTCATGTATATGATTGTATCGCTAGCATCCATATGACAAAGGATCTGAACCGACATGACTAGTTGTAAACCCAAGGTAGCACAAACTTACAGGGACAGGCATACGTAACCCAGCCATGAACGTGTCGGTCATCAATGTATGAACCCAAGTCGTAGCAAGATCAAGGATTTAAAGGAACAACGCGTGATATTTCCCCGAAGGGACAGGCACATGAACAAAGAAGGATACATGCCGACCAACCTAAGTGTTCCGGAGTAGTAGCGAACTATCATGGCTCAGTGGAAGCACTAGGAGATAATTTCCCATAAGGAAGGCTACCAAGAATAAACAACTAGGTGTCGGATCCCACACATACCAAGCATTTCAATAACATACACACAATATGTTCGATATGTGTAAATACAACATGGCAACACAACATAACTCTACGACTCAAAGTATTTATTCAATAGGCTATGAGGAGCCAGATATTACAAACATGGGTCTCATGACCTAGCATTCAAGTCATACAAGTAACAAGCACAGGCGGAAGCATAAACATGTCTGGGTACAGACATCTAAAAAGAAAGAAGGCTAGAAAGCATGTCTATCTATAAGACCCTTCCAAGGGTACAAGATCGTAGCTGAGGTAACAAGCTACTCGTCGAAGTCCAAGCAGAACTACTAGCGAGACATAAGTCTCCTCTGCAAAATATAAATTAAGCAAACGTGGGTACAAATGTACTACAAGACTTACTTCAGAACTATCTACTTATGCATCAATATCAACAAAGGGGGCGGTGGAATTTAACTACAACAAGCAGCTTTGTCTCAATGGCTATCCTGAACTACGACTGCTAGTAATTTCTAGAGGCGGCGCACACGAGTCCACATATTCACCATATCAATACGCCACTATGGATCCGCTCCCGACTCCCTACGAGGAGGCCATCCATAACACTCACCATATCTTGCGCATTTTAGAGTATTCACTTCAAATTATCTATGAACCATATAAGCGTTCCAAGTAGTCAATATCCATGGACACGTCTATTCGAATAGATCATATTACCCTGCACGGTGTACTTCTTCACACATGCTTTCCCCACTTATCTCCATGTACACGACATGTATCTTGGCAATCTTCAAGCGGAAGCCTGGCGAGGGTGTCGGCCACGACCTGACTAACCACACAAGACTCTAGTCCAGGTTTATCGCCTATCTGGGGCTGAACCCGCAAAGGAAGTCCAGCCGAAGTTTCCATCACGGCCCCAAACGATGTGAGCAGGGGCTAGAGGTGGTGGCGGGGCACAGGGCGATGGCGCCAACACAAGGCAGGGGAGGGTGGAGCGGCGGAGGCCCGCGGGGCTAGAGGCGGAGGCGGGGCACGGGGCGACGACGCCAGCACAAGGCAGGAGAAGGCGGAGCGGCGACGAGTCACATTGGCAGAGGGAGCCGAGGCACGAGCCGTGGCGGGCGCAGCGTGCGGCGACTGCAGGCGGAGCAGAGCCGCGATGATACATCTTCAACCTATCTATAACTTTTGATTGTTTCATGCTATTATATTATCTATCTTGAATATTTTATATGCTATTTTATATGATTTTTGGGACTAACCTATTAACCTAGAGCTCAGTGCCAGTTTCTGTTTTTCCTTGTTTTTGAGTTTCACAGAAAAGGAATATCAAACGGAATCCAAATGAGCTGAAAATTTACGATGATTTTTTATGGACCAGAAGAAGACCCCAAAGCAAAAGAGTTGGACCAGAAGAGCCACGAGGCCCGCACAAGGGTGGAGGGCGCGCCCTCCATCCTTGTCGTCGCCTCGTGGACCCTCCCTGACTTGTTCCCGACGCCGAAAATTCCTATAAATATAGAAACCCCTAGAAATAAACCTAGATCGGGAGTTCCGCCGCCACAAGCCTCTGTAGCCACGAAAAACCAAACGAGAGCCCGTTCCGGCACCCTGCCGGAGGGGGAAACCATCACCGGTGGCCATCTTCATCATCCCGACGCTCTCCATGACGAGGAGGGAGTAGTTCACCCTCGAGGCTGAGGGTATGTACTAGTAGCTATGTGTTTGATCTCTCTCTCGTGTTCTTGATTTGGCACGATCTTGATGCACCGCGAGCTTTGCTATTATAGTTGGATCTTATGATGTCCCCCCTTCTACCTTCTTGTAATGGATTGAGTTTTTCCTTTGAAGTTATCGGATTGAATCTTTAAGGAGTTGAGAACACTTGATGTAAGTCTTGCATGTTCTTATCTGTGGTGACAATGGGATATTCACGTGATCAACTTGATGTATGTTTTGGTGATCAACTCGCGGGTTCTGTGACCTTGTGAATTTATGAATAGGGGTTGACACACGTTTTCGTCTTGACTCTCCGGTAGAAATTTTGGGGCACTATTTGAAGTTCTTTGTGTTGGTTTGAATAGATGAATTCGAGATTGTGTGATGCATATCGTATAATCAAACCCGCGGATAATTGTGGTGACACTGGAGTATCTAGGTGACATTAGTGTTTTGGTTGATGTGTGTCTTAAGGTGTTATTTTAGTATGAACTCTAGGGCTGTTTGTGACACTTATAGGAATAGCCCAACAGATCGATCAGAAAGAATAAGTTTGAGGTGGTTTCGTATCCTACAATAATCTCTTCATTTATTCTCTGCTATTAGTGACTTTGGAGTGACTTGATACGTCTCCAATGTATCTATAATTTTTGATTGTTCCATGCTATTATATTATCAACCTTGGATGATTTATATGCATTTATATGCTATTTTATATGATTTTTGGGACTAACCTATTAACCTAGAGCCCAGTGCCAGTTTCTGTTTTTCCTTGTTTTTGAGTTTTACAGAAAAGGAATACCAAATGGAGTCCAATTGACATGCCAATTTTTGACGATTTTTTATGGACCAAAATAAGACCTCGGAGTAAAAGAGTTGGGACAGAAGAGTCCCGGGCCGTCCACGAGGGTGGGGGGCACGCCCACCCCTTGGGGCGTGTGGGCCTACCTCGTGGACGACTCGGGCACCTTCTTAATGTGATACCTACACCAAAAAATCCTATAAATACAGAAACCTCCAGAAAATAACCTAGATCGGGAGTTCCGCCGCCAGAAGCCTCCGTAGCCACCGAAAACCAATCTAGACCCATTCCGGCACCCTGCCAGAGGGGGGATTCCCTCTCCAGTGGCCATCTTCATCATCCTGGCACTCTCCATGACGAGGAGGGAGTAGTTCACCCTCGGGGCTGAGGGTATGTACCAGTAGCTATGTGTTTGATCTCTCTCTCTCTCTCTCTCTCTCTCTCTCTCTTTCGTGTTCTTGATTCGGAACAATCTTGATGTATCGCGAACTTTGCTATTATAGTTGGATCTTATGATGTTTCTCCCCCTCTACTCTCTTGTGATGAATTGAGTTTTCCCTTTGAAGTTATCTTATCGGATTGAGTCTTCAAGGATTTGAGAACACTTGATGTATGTCTTGCATGTGCTTATCTGTGGTGACAATGGGATATCACGTGATCCACTTGATGTATGTTTTGGTGATCAACTTGCGAGTTCCGTGACCTCGTGAACTTATGCATAGGGGTTGGCACACGTCTACGTCTTGACTCTCCGGTAGAAACTTTGGGGCACTCTTTGAAGTTCTTTGTGTTGGTTGAATAGATGAATCTGAGATTGTGTGATGCATATCATATAATCATACCCACGGATACTTGAGGTGACATTGAAGTATCTAGGTGACATTAGGGTTTTGGTTGATTTGTGTCTTAAGGTGTTATTCTAGTACGAACTCTTGAATAGATCGATCAGAAAGAATAACTTTGAGGTGGTTTCATACCCTACAATAATTTCTTCGTTTGTTCTCCACTATTAGTGACTTTGGAGTGACTCTTTGTTGCATGTTGAGGGATTGTTATATGACCCAATTATGTTATTATTGTTGAGAGAACTTGCACTAGTGAAAGTATGAACCCTAGGTCTTGTTTCCTAGCATTACAATACCATTTGTGCTCACTTTTATCATTAGTTACCTTGCTGTTTTTATATTTTTAGATTACAAAAACCTATATCTACCATCCATATTGCACTTGTATCACCATATCTTCGCGGAACTAGTGCACCTATACAATTTATCATTGTATTGGGTGTGTTGGGGACACAAGAGACTCTTTATTATTTGGTTGCAGGGTTGTTTGAGAGAGACCATCTTCATCCTACGCCTCCCACGAATTGATAAACCTTAGGTCATCCACTTGAGGGAAATTTGCTACTGTCCTACAAACCTCTGCACTTGGAGGCCCAACAACGTCTACAAGAAGAAGGTTGTGTAGTAGACATCGAGCTCTTTTCTGGCGCCGTCGCCAGGGAGGTTAGCGCTTGTAGGTATATCTTTAGATCTTACAATCGAATCTTTTAGTTTCTTGTTTTATTACTAGTTTAGTCTATAAATGAAAACTACAAAAAATGGAATTAAGGTTACCTCATATGCTTCATATTTTTAATGTATTTCGTGAGAATAAGGATTCCGATAATTGTGCCAAAGTGTTTGAAGAAGAATGTATTAAAATGTTTGGCACTAAATCTTTGGATGATGAGCATGATTGCAATATTGTTAATATGAATCCTTTGAATATCCATGATGCTAATGATATGCAAATCCACAAGCTTGGGGATGCTATGTTTGATGAAGATGATATTTTTTGTCCCCCAAGTTTTGATGAGCAAATTTATTTTGATGATAGCATGCCTCCTATTTATGATGATTATATTGATGAAAGTGGGTTTGGAAGAGTGTCTAATTTAGGAAGTAATGATCCCACTATTTTGGAGGGTGTTGAATCTTATTGTGATAATTATGAAAGTGGGTTTGGAGAGGTCATGACTTTAGTTAATGTTAATCCCACTATTTTGGAAGAGTGTCAACTTTGCATACATGTGGATCGTGTTAAGAATATGTTCTGTGATAGCTATATTGTTGAATTTGCTTATGATCCTACATGTAATTATTATGAGGGAGGAACATATGCTTGAAGGAATTGCAATAATACCAAGTTTCCTCTCTATGTGTTGAAAATCTTGAAGATTTGCTTGTTTTACCTTCCTATGCAAGTTGATTATTGTTCCCATAAGTTGTTCGTTCACAAAATCCCTATGCATAGGAAGTGGGTTAGGCTTAAATGTGCTAGTTATATTCTTCATGATGCTCTATTTATGTTTATTCTTATCTTTTATGTGAGCATCATTAAAATCATCATGCCTAGCTAGGGGCGTTAAACGATAGCGCTTGTTGGAAGGCAACCCAATTTTATTTTTGCTCCTTGATTTTTGTTACTGTTTAGTAATAAATAATTCATCTAGCCTCTTTTTAGATGTGTTTTTATGTTTTAATTAGTGCTTGTGCCAAGTAGAACCTTTGGGAAGACATGGGTGAAGTCTTTGCGATCTTGCTGTAAAAAATAGAAACTTTTGCGCTCACGAGTTTTGTTGCCATTGTTTACTGGAGAGTGCGATTAGGTTGATTCTTTTTTCAGATAATTAATAGACAAATTACTCATGCCCACCTATTTATTTAAGAATTTTTGGGGTTACATAAGTACACGTTTGATACAGATTACCACAGACTGTTCTGTTTTTGACAGATTCTATTTTCATTGTGTTGTTTGCTTATTTTGATGAATCTATGAGTAGTATCGGAGGGTATGAACCATAGATAACTTGGAATACATTAGATATTACACCAATATGAATTTAGAATGAGTTTACAACAGTACCTAAGTAGTGATTTATTTTCTTATACTAACGGAGCTTACGAGTTTTCTGTTAAGTTTTGTGTTGTGAAGTTTTCAAGTTTTGGGTAAAGATTCGATGGACTATGGAATAAGGAGTGGCAAGAGACTAAGCGTGGGGATGCCCAAGGCACCCCAAAGTAATATTAAAGGACAACCAAGAGCCTAAGCTTGGGGATTCCTCGGATGGCATCCCCTCTTTCGTCTTCGTTCATCGGTAACTTTACTTGGAGCTATATTTCTATTCACCACATGATATGTGTTTTGCTTGGAGCGTCATTTTATTTTATTTTGTTTTGCTTGCTATTTGTATAAAATACCAAGATCTGAAATTCTTAAATGTTAGAGAGTCTTCACATAGTTGCATAATTATTCGACTACTCATTGATCTTCACTTATATCTTTTGGAGTTGTTTGCCGTTTGCTCTAGTGCTTCACTTATATCCTTTTAGAGCACGGTGGTGGTTTTATTTTATAGAAATTATTGAACTCTCATGCTTCACTTATATCATTTTGAGAGTCTTTAGAACAGCATGGTAATTTGCTTTGGTTATGAATTTAGTCCTAATATGATAGGCATCCGAGATGGGTATAATAAAAACTTTCATATAAGTGCATTGAATACTATGAGAAGTTTGATACTTGATAATTGTTTTGAGATATGAAGATGGTAATATTAGAGTCGTGCTAGTTGAGTAATTGTGAATTTGAGAAATACTTGTGTTGAGGTTTGCAAGTCCTGTAGCATGCACGTATGGTAACCGTTGTGTGACAAATTTGAAGCATGAGGGGTTTCTTTGATTGCCTTCCTTATGAGTGGAGGTCGGGGACGAGCGATGGTCTTTTCCTACCAATCTATCCCCCTAGGAGCATGCGCGTAGTTCTTGGTTTTTGATGAATTGTAGATTTTTGCAATAAGTATGTGAGTTCTTTATGACTAATGTTGAGTCCATGGATTATACACACTCTCACCCTTCCATCATTGCTAGCCTCTTCGGTACCGTGCATTGCCCTTTGTCACCTCGAGAGTTGGTGCAAACTTCGCCGGTGCATCCAAACCCCGTGATATGATACACTCTGTCACACATAAACCTCCTTATATATTCCTCAGAACAGCCACCATACCTACCTATTATGGCATTTCCATAGCCATTCTGAGATATATTGCCATGCAACTTTCCACCGTCCCGTTCATCATGACGCACATCATCATTGTCATATTGCCTTGCATGATTATGTAGTTGACATCGTATTTGTGGCAAGGCCACCATGCATAATTTATCATACATGTCACTCTTGATTCATTGCCTATCCCGGTACACTGCCGAAGGCATGCATATAGAGTCATATTTTATTCTAGTATCGAGTTGTAATCTTTGAGTTGTAAATAAATAGAAGTGTGATGATCATCATTAATAGAGCATTGTCCCGGAAAAAAGGAAAGGCCAAATAAAAAAAGGAAAGGCCAAATAAAAAAAGGAAAAAAAAGAAAGGCCAAAAAAGGCCAAATAAAAAAGAAAAAAATATAAAATAAGAAGGGACAATGCTATCATCCTTTTTCCACACTTGTGCTTCAAAGTAGCACCATGATCTTCATGATAGAGAGTCTCTTGTTTTGTCACTTTCATATACTAGTGGGAATTTTTCATTATAGAACTTGGCTTGTATATTCCAACAATGGGCTTCCTCAAATGCCCTAGGTCTTCGTGAGCAAGCAAGTTGGATGCACACCCACTTAGTTTCTTTTGTTAAGCTTTCGTACATTTATAGCTCTAGTGCATCCGTTGCATGGCAATCCCTACTCCTCGCATTGACATCAATTGATGGGCATCTCCATAGCCCGTTGATTAGCCGCGCCAATGTGAGACTTTCTCCTTTTTTGTCTTCTCCACACTACCCCCATCATTATATTTTATTCCACCCATAGTGCTATGTCCATGGCTCATGCTCATGTATTGCCTGAAAGTTGAAAAAAGTTTGAGATTACTAAAGTATGAAACAATTGCTTGGCTTGTCATCGGGGTTGTGCATGATGAGAGCATTTTTGTGTGATGAAAATGAAGCATAGCCAAACTATATGATTTTGTAGGGATAAGCTTTCTTTGGCCATGTTATTTTGAGAAGACATAATTGCTTAGTTTGTATGCTTGAAGTATTATTATTTTTATGTCAATATTAAACTTTTGTCTTGAATCTTATGGACCTGAATATTCTTTCCACAATAAATAGAATTACATGTATAAATATGTTAGGTAGCATTCCACATCAAAAATTATGTTTTTATCATTTACCTACTCGAGGACGAGCAGGAATTAAGCTTGGGGATGCTTGATACGTCTCCAACGTATCTATAATTTTTGATTGTTCCATGCTATTATATTATCAACCTTGGATGTTTTATATGCATCTATATGCTATTTTATATGATTTTTGGGACTAACCTATTAACCTAGAGCCTAGTGCCAGTTTCTGTTTTTTCCTTGTTTTTGAGTGTTACAGAAAAGGAATACCAAACGGATTCCAATTGACGTGCCAATTTTTGATGATTTTTTATGGACCAAAAGAAGCCCCCGGAGTAAAAGAATTGGGCCAGAAGAGTCCCGGGCCATCCACGAGGGTGGGGGCGCGCCCACCCCCCCCCCCCCCCCCCCCCCCGCGGGCGCGTGGGCCTACCTCGTGGACGACTTGGGCACCTTCTTGACGTGAGACCTACGCCAAAAATTCCTATAAATACAGAAACCTCCAGAAAATGACCTAGATCGGGAGTTCCGCCGCTAGAAACCTCTGTATCCACTGAAAACCTATCTAGACCCGTTCCGGCACCCTGTCGGAGGGGGGTTTCCTCTCCGGTGGCCATCTTCATCATCCCAGCGCTCTCCATGATGAGGAGGGAGTAGTTCACCTTCGGGGCTGAGGGTATATACCAGTAGCTATGTGTTTGATCTCTCTCTCTCTCTCGTGTTCTTGATTCAGAACAATCTTGATGTATCACGAGCTTTGCAATTATAGTTGGATCTTATGATGTTTCTCCCCCTCTACTATCTTGTGATGAATTGAGTTTTCCCTTTGAAGTTATCTTATCAGATTGAGTCTTTAAGGATTTGAGAACACTTGATGTATGTCTTGTATGTGCTTATCTATGGTGACAATGGGATATCACGTGATCCACTTGATGTATGTTTTGGTGATCAACTTGCAAGTTCCGTGACCTCATGAACTTATGCATAGGGGTTGGCACACGTTTTCGTCTTGACTCTCCGGTAGAAACTTTGGGGCACTCTTTGAAGTTCTTTGTGTTGGTTGAATAGATGAATCTGACATTGGAGTATCTAGGTGACATTAGTGTTTTGGTTGATTTGTGTCTTAAGGTGTTGTTCTAGTACGAACTCTTGAATAGATCGATCAGAAAGAATAACTTTGAGGTGGTTTCATACCCTACAATAATCTCTTCATTTGTTCTCCTCTATTAGTGACTCTGGAGTGACTCTTTGTTGCATGTTGAGGGATTGTTATATGATCCAATTATGTTATTATTGTTGAGAGAACTTGCACTAGTGAAAGTATGAACCCTAGGTCTTGTTTCCTTCCTGTTTGTGCTCACTTTTATCATTAGTTACCTTCCTGTTTTTATATTTTCAGATTACAAAAACCTATATCTACCATTCATATTGCACTTGTATCACCATCTCTTCGTCGAACTAGTGCACCTATACAATTTACCATTGTATTGGGTGTGTTAGGGACACAAGAGACTCTTTGTTATTTGGTTGCAGGGTTGTTTGAGAGAGACCATCTTCATCCTACGCCTCCCACGGATTGATAAACCTTAGGTCATCCACTTGAGGGAAATTTGCTACTGTCCTACAAACCTCTGCACTTGGAGGCCCAACAATGTCTTCAAGAAGAAGGTTGTGTAGTAGACATCATGACTCTTTGTTGCATGTTGAGGGATTGTTATATGATCTAATTATGTTACCATTGTTGAGAGAACTTACACTAGTGAAAGTATGAACCCTAGGCCTTGTTTCAAAGCATTGCAATATCGTTTTCGCTCACTTTTGTTAATTGTTACCTTGCTGTTTTTATATTTTCAGATTACAAAACCTATATCTACCATCCATATTGCACTTGTATTACCATCTCTTCGCCGAACTAGTGGACCTATGCAATTTACCATTGTATTGGATGTGTTGGGGACACAAGAGAATCTTTGTTATTTGGTTGCAGCGTTGTTTGAGAGAGACCATCTTCATCCTACGCCTACCACGGATTGATAAACCTTAGGTCATCCACTTTAGGGAAATTTGCTAGTGTCCTACAAAATTCTGCGCTTGGAGGCCCTACATGAGTCTACAAGAAGAAGGTTGCATACTAGACATTAGGTGAAAGCGCGGACATCAGCGATGAAGCGAGCTGGGGGCGCTGAGGAGCAACAAAGGTGTCGCGGGAAGGCAGAGCACGGACAGCAGGGGCCGGAGTGAAGTGGGGAACGGTGAGCAGGGGCGCGGCTGCTACCTCTTGAGCACTGCGTTGGTTTTCCCTTGAAGAGGAAAGGGTGATGCAGTAGAGTAGCGTAAGTATTTCCCTCGGTTTTTGAGAACCAAGGTATCAATCCAGTAGGAGACTACACGCAAGTCCCTCGTACCTACACAAACAAATAAGAACCTCGCAACCAACGCGATAAAGGGGTTGTCAATCCCTTCCCGGCCACTTACGAGAGTGAGATCTGATAGAGATAATAATAATAAGATAAATATTTTTGGTATTTTTATGATATAGATTGAAAGTAAAGATTGTGAAATAAAATAGTTTGGAAACTTATATGATAAAAGATAGACCCGGGGGCATAGGTTTCACTAGTGGCTTCTCTCAAGATAGTATAAGTATTACGGTGGGTGAACAAATTACTGTCGAGCAATTGACAGAAAAGTGCATAATTATGAGAATATCTAGGCATGATCATGTATATAGGCATCACGTCCGCAACAAGTAGACCGAAACGATTCTGCATCTACTACTATTACTCCACACATCGACTGATATCCAGCATGCATCTAGAGTATTAAGTTCATAAGAACAAAGTAACACATTAAGCAAGATGACATGATGTAGAGGGATAAACTCAAGCAATATGCTATAAACCCCATCTTTTTATCCTCGATGGCAACAATACAATACGTGCCTTGCTGCCCTTACTGTCACTGGGAAAGGACACTGCAAAATTGAACCCAAAGCTAAGCACGTCTCCCATTGCAAGAAAGATCAATCTAGTAGGCCGAACCAAACTGATAATTCGAAGAGACTTGCAAAGATAATTATATCATGCATATAAGAATTCAGAGAAGAACCAAATATTGTTCATAGATAATCTTGATCATAAACCCACAATTCATCGGATCTCGACAAACACACCACAAAAAGAGTTACATCGAATAGATCTCCAAGAAGATCAAGGAGAACTTTGTATTGAGATCCAAAGAGAGAGAAGAAGCCATCTAGCTAATAACTATGGACCCGAAGGTCTGAGCTAAACTACTCAAACATCATCGGAGAGGCTATGGTGTTGATGTAGAAGCCCTCCGTGATCGATCCCCCCTCTGGCGGAGCTAAGAAAAAGGCCCCAAGATGGGATCTCTTGGGTACAGAAGGTTGCGGCGGTGGAAATAGGGTTTCGTGGTGCTCCTGGATGTTTTCGGGGTATATGGGCATATATATGAGGAAGAAGTAGGTCGGTGGAGCTACGAGGGGCCCACGAGGGTGGGGGCACGCCCAAAGGGGCAGGCGCGCCTCCCTGCCTCGTGGGCTCCTTGTTGATTTCTTGACGTCCACTCCAAGTCTGTGGATCACGTTTGTTCCAAAAGTAACTCTCCCGAAGGTTTCATTCCGTTTGGATTCCATTTGATATTCCTTTTCCTCGAAACACTGAAATAGGCAAAAAAAACAACAATTTGCATGGGCCCCTGGGTTAGTAGGTTAGTCACAAAAATAATATAAAAGTGTATAAATAATCCCATTAACATCCAAAACAGATAATATAATAGCATGGAACAATCAAAAATTATAGATACGTTGGAGACGTATCAAGCATCCCCAAGCTTAATTCCTGCTCGTCCTCGAGTAGGTAAATGATAAAAACATAATTTTTGATGTGGAATGCTACCTATCATAATTCTCAATGTAATTTTCTTTATTGTGACATGAATATTCAGATCCGAAAGATTCAAGACAAAAGTTTAATATTGACATAAAAACATTAATACTTCAAGCATACTAACTAAGCAATCATGTCTTCTCAAAATAACATTGCAAAAGAAAGTTCATCCCTACAAAATCATATAGTTTGGTCATGCTCCATTTTCGTCACACAAGAATGCTCTCATCTTGCACAACCCCGATGACAAGCCAAAAATTGTTTCATACTTTAGTAATCTCAATCTTTTTTCAACTTTCACGCAATACATGAGCATGAGCCATGGATATAGCACTACGGGTGGAATAGAATAATATGATGGGGGTTATGTGGAGAAGACAAAAAAGGAGAAAGTCTCACATTGACGCGGCTAATCAACGGGCTAGGGAGATGCCCATCAATTGATGTCAATGCAAGGAGGAGGGATTGCCATGAAACAGATGCACTAGAGCTATAAATGAAAGCTCAACAAAAGAAACTAAGTGGGTGTGCATCCAACTTGCTTGCTCACGAAGACCTAGGGCATTTGAGGAAGCCCATTGTTGGAATATACAAGCCAAGTTCTATAATGAAAAATTCCCACTAGTATATGAAAGTGACAAAACAAGAGACTCTCTATCATAAAGATCATGGTGCTACTTTGAAGCACACGTGTGGAAAAAGAGGATAGTAGCATTGTCCCTTTTTATTTCTTTTTTTCTTTTTTGGGCCTTTCCTATTTTTTGGCCTTTCTTTTTTTTGGACAATGCTCTATTAATAATGATCATCACACTTCTATTTATTTACAACTCAATGATTACAACTTGATACTAGAACAAAATATGACTCTATGTGAATGCCTCCGGTGGTGTACCAGGAAAGCAATGAATCAAGAGTGACATGTATGATAAATTATGCATGGTGGCTTTACCACAAATACGATGGCAACTACATGATCATGCAAAGCAATATGACAATGATGAAGCGTGTCATAAATGAAATAGTGGAAAGTTGCATGGAAATATATCTCGGAATGGCTATGAAAATGCCATAATAGGTAGGTATAGTGGCTGTTTTGAGGAATATATAAGGAGGTTTATGTGTGACAGAGCATATCATATCATGGGGTTTGGATGCACCGACGAAGTTTGCACCAACTCTCAAGGTGAGAAAGGGCAATGCACGGTAGCGAAGAGGCTAGCAATTATGGAAGGTGAGAGTGTGTATAATCCATGGTCTCATCATTTGTCATAAAGAACTCATATACTTATTGCAAAAATCTACAAGTCATCAAAAACCAAGCACTACGCGCATGTTCCTAGGGGGATAGATTGGCAGGAAATTGTTGGGGAACATAGTAATTTCAAAAAAATTCATACGCACACACATGATCATGGTGATGCATAGAAACGAGAGGGGAGAGTGTGTCTACGTACGCTCGTAGACCGAATGCGGAAGCGTTAGCACAACGCGGTTGATGTGGTCATATGTCTTCACGATCCGACCGATCCAAGTACCGAACGCACGTCGCCTCCAAGTTCTGCACACGTTCAACTCGATGGCGTCCCGCGAGCTCCGATCCAGCAAAGCTTCACAGGAGAGTTTCGTCAGCACGACGGCGTGGTGACGGTGATGATGATGCTACCGACGCAGGGCTTCGCCTAAGCATCACTAGGATATGATCGAGGTGGATTATGGTGGAGGGGGGCACCACACACGGCTAAGAGATCAATGATCAATTGTTTTGTCTATGGGGTGCCCCCTGCCCCCATATATAAAGGAGCAAGGGGGAGGAGGCGGCTGGCCAGGGAGAGGCGCGCCAAGGGGGAGTCCTACTCCCACTAGGAGTAGGACTCCTCCTATTCCTAGTAGGAGTAGGAGAGGGGGAAGGAAAGGGAGAGGAGGAGAAGGAAAGAGGGGGCCGGCCCCCCTTGCCCTAAACCAATTCGGTTTGGGCCTTGGGGGGCGCACCCCACACTCCCCTTGCTGCCCTCTATTTCCACTAAGGCCCATGTAGGCCCATTAAGCCCCCCCCCGGGGGGGGGGGTTCTAGTAACACCCCGGTATTCCGATATATGTCTGAAACCTTCCGGAACCTTTCTGGTGTCCGAACATAGTCGTCCAGTATATCGATCTTTACATCTCGACCATTTCGAGACTCCTTGTCATGTCCGTGATCATATCTGGGACTCCGAACTACCTTTGGTACATCAAAACACAGAAACTCATAATACCGATCGTCACCGAACTTTAATCGTGCGGACCCTACGGGTTCGAGAACTATGTAGTCATGTAGACATGACCGAGAAACATCTCCGGTCAATAACCAATAGTGGAACTTGGATGCTCATATTGGCTCCAACATATTCTACGAAGATCTTTATTGGTCAAACCGCATAACAACATACGTTGTTCCCTTTGTCATCGGTATGTTACTTGCCCGAGATTCGATCGTCCGTATCTCAATACCTAGTTCAATCTCGTTACCGAAAAGTCTCTTTAATCGGAGTGACAAATCCTAATCTCGAAATACACCAACTCAACAAGTACCTTCGGAGACACCTATAGAGCACCTTTATAATCACCCAGTTATGTTGTGATGTTTCATAGCACACAAAGTGTTCCTCCGGTAAATGGGAGTTGCATAATCTCATAGTCATAGGAACATGTATAAGTCATGAAGAAAGCAATAGCAACATACTAAAAAATCAAGTGCTAAGCTAACGGAATGGGTCAAGTCAATCACATTATTCTCGTAATGATGTGATCCCATTAATTAAATGACAACTCATGTGTATGGCTAGGAAACAACGAGCTAGTCAAGTAGAGGCATACTAGTGACACTCTGTTTGTCTATGTATTCACACATGTATCATGTTTCCGGTTAATACAATTCTAGCATGAATAATAAACATTTACCATGATATAAGGAAATAAATAATAACTTTATTATTGACTCTAGGGCATATTTCCTTCAGTCTCCCACTTGCACTAGAGTCAATAATCTAGATTACACAGTAATGATTCTAACACCCATGGAGCCTTGGTGCTGATCATGTTTTGCTTGTGGAAGAGGCTTACTCAACGGGTCTGCAATATTCAGATCTGTATGTATCTTGCAAATCTCTATGTCTCCCACCTGGACTTGATCCCAGATGGAGTTGAAGTGTCTCTTGATGTGCTTGGTTCTCTTGTGAAATCTGGATTCCTTTGCCAAGGCAATTGCACCAGTATTGTCACAAAAGATTTTCATTGGACCCGATGCACTAGGTATGACACCTAGATCGGATATGAACTCCTTCATCCAGACTTCTTCATTCGCTGCTTCCGAAGCAGCAATGTACTCCGCTTCACATGTAGATCCCGCCACGACGCTCTGTTTAGAACTGCTCCACCGATTAATATAAACACGTAGCCGGTTTGCGATTTAGAATCGTCCGAATTAGTGTCAAAGCTTGCATCAACGTAACCATTTACGATGATCTCTTTGTCACCTCCATAAGAGAGAAACATATCCTTAGTCCTTTTCAGGTACTTCACGATGTTCTTGACCATTGTCTAGTGATCCTGTAACATCCCAAATTTTCAATTTGGAATGTTATACACAAGATCATCATTGCATAGCATATTTTATTGCATTTGGTTGATCCTAGAAATTCTACGCGACTCAAGGACCCTCGGAGAGAGTTGGGGATTTCGTTATTTTCATATTTGAGTTTTCTCAAATTTTGAAAATAGGATCATTTGATTTTATTTATTTTATCTTCAATTATTTCTATCATCCAAATATGAGAGAGGGAATAAAATGACTTTCCCAAAATAAAGAAATAGTGAGAATTTAATAAAAAGATCAAATAAGATTTTATTTTGGCTTTATTTGCTATTTTATTTGAATTTAGGAAAAATTGCACGTTTTAAAAAATTGCATTTAGGGCCAAGAAAATGTTCATCCTGTCCTAAATATTTTATTTAGACGGTGAAAATTTGTTTTGGCAAGTTTAGATTTTTATTTATTATTGTAGTATTTTTTTAGTTTCGGCGAAATTGTTTTAAAAAAAACCGCGCCCGACTAGGCCAAGGGCCCAGCCGAGCCAGGCCAGCCCAGCCGCCGCCGCCTCCCGCTCGAGCAGCCGCCGAACTCAGGAGGAGTCCGAGACGGAGCCGCCTCGCCGCCGCCCGACCCCCTCCCCAAGTCAGCCCCCTCCTCTTAAATAGCCGCCCCGCCACCGCCCTCTCCTCATCCCGCCGCCCCCGCCTCCTGCGTTGCTGTCGCCGCCCCGCCGCGCGCTGCACGTCACCGCCGCCGCCGCCGCTGCTGCCGCCGCCACTGCCGTGCCGCCCCGCCGCCCCGCATCGCCACCGCCACCGCCCGGAGCCCCGCCGGAGTTTCACCGGAGCCCGAGCTGAGGTAGCCGCCCGCCGCCCGGTTTTCTGAGAGAAACCGCTTCGGTTTTTTTAGAAAACCCTAGTTTTCATTTTTTTTAATAGATTGGTTTTTTCCGATTTATTTATTTAGCAAGCGTTCGCTCATTCGTTCGTTTTAACGAACGCGTTTATCATTTAGTTCTAGATAACGAACGTTCCTTCGTTAATCTGTTCGTCGTTTTTCTTTTTCTCGGATTAAATCCATGATTTTTCTGATCGCGATTCCTGATCCAATTTTCGTTTTAGTTTAACTTTTCGGTCATTTATCGGAATCAGGCGATTCAAGCGCCTGGAGTTTCGTCTTGAAACCCTCTTTCCGTTTAACCAACTCAAACAAGTTTTTGCCTCAGTAAAAATTTGACCTAGATCCTGAATAGTAAACGAAGCTTGTTTCTTTTGTCGTTTGTTTTTCGTTGCTTCGTTCGATTTGATTCTTTTTGCCGACCGGAGTTCAAGTTGAACTATCTGGTTAGATCTCTTATTTGAGTTTTACCTGTGCATTAGATGAGTACTTATTGTATGCTTGTTTGTTTGCGATAGAGTACCCAGAGTGCGCCGCTTGCTACTTCGAATCGCTAGGTTTTGTGGATCATCAGCAAGGCAAGTAACACTTTGATCATACCTCCTACTACCCAGTTTTTATTGCATTAGATCAACCCTCACACATTGCATGATTAGGATCTAATTAAATTGTGGGTTTGGGAAGTAGATGAGGTAGAACCTATTACCTATTATTATCAAACCTTTGGGAGTTACTTCTACGTTTGCTTATTATGCCATGCTATGCTAGTAGACGTGGATTGGGTGAGTGAAATCCATGACAGATGTGAGTTTGTTAAATTAACGGTTTATCTAAGGTGGCAACTTTAATACACATCTGGGTGGATTGAGGCACCTGGGTATTCCAGCGATTGCCTGTTTTTCTTTTGGACCGCCACCCAGGCTCAAAGGGATCATGAGATTATTCATACTAGAAACTTCCGTGTGCAGCCACAAACTACTATGGGCTCTAGCATAGTTGACTAAGTCGTGCGAACTCTTACAGTGGTAGACTAGCAGATGTAGGGGATGTAGGTTGGTACGGTCTACCCGTTCGTAAGGTGCTAGCGCTTCTGAAAGACTATGTCTCGCTCATCCGTTTCTCAAACATCTTGTAGTGCGAGAAATCCAACGGTGGATATCAGGTCTTGTGGGGAAAAGTGCGCAAACCTCTGCAGAGTGTATAAACTAATCATGGTTAGCCGTGTCCCCGGTTATGGACAACTTGAGTATCTAGTACCCGGATTATCATATGAATCTCATCATGTTACTTTAATTAATTTTATTGGGTTTTAATGATGATGCTTAATTGGGATTGAGAGGGTGTCTACACTCTCAATGTTTAACAACTACCATGATAGTTAAATAAAATTTATTTCTTTGCAGTAGGGAAAAATTGGCTTTATGCAAAACTGTAACCATAGAGCTTTCCACCAGCCAAATATGCATATAGTATAGCCTTATTCTTTCATTGCTCTCTATGTGTTACATTGCCAGCATATTCCATGTGCTGACCCATTTCGGGCTGCAACGTTCATGTTGCATACATTTTAGACGATGAGTAAGGTGCCTTTTAGGTCATGGTTCTATACTCAGTGATGCCATTGGAGTTGATGGACTCACTTATCTTCCAAGCCTTCCGCTGTTATCGTTATTAGATGGCCTTAAGCCATATTTATTGTAATAAGTTCTCTTTTGAGACACTCGATGTAATAAGTGTGTGGTTGCTACTCTGTTATAAATCCTTCAAGTACTGTGTGGTGTCAGCATTACTGATCCAGGGATGACACCTGAGCACAGAGATTGGACCGTTTGAGGTCTGGTCACTACAAGATGGTATCAGAGCACACGCTGACTATAGGACACGACCACTAAGCTAAAGCCCTAGATCACTACTCACTCTGCTCATTCCGACTCCTCATGTTTTCTACTCTTTTAGGATGACGGATGCAAGGAACAAGTTCACGCAACCGGATGAAGATACACCCTTTGGACGTCATTTGAAGGAAGTCACTAGATATCTGAACATAGGAGTACCAAGCTTCACCGGAACCTACAACGCCACTTTACCTAAAGAAGAGCGTTGGATGATTCAAGTTCAAGTTCCAGGAAGGACGTTCATGCCAGTCACCAAGCCCATAGAGTTTTCCTTTGATGCACCAACCTGGAGTCTAGGAAAGAGCATGGCAGCCCACATCGCCATGGGACGCATTGGAGAAGTTTACCGTAATGACCTCAAGGATACTATCTACCAGATTTGTGGGCGCCGAGATGAGCACTGGGAGATGATCAGCACCAGGAAGGATAGATCAATTACAACTTTTATCCAGGAGTTAAACCAGCACATTCGACATCAGGAGAACCAGATGTGCGCCAACATGATAGATCTGAAGAAGGCAAGGACTAGAATCAAGGAACTGGAGGAAGAACTAAGGCTACACGTGAAGATTATGAAGAAGAAATTGAAGTATTAGTGGGGAAGAATGACGATCTGATCAAGAAGATTGGAATATTTATGGGAGGCCCTATGCCAGTAGAGGAAGATGAAGAACCCAAGGAGATTCATCCGGAAGACTACATCATCATCGACGACACCGACTCGGATCCAGATGATAGTGATGATGACTATGTTGACGAAGCTGGAGCAGATATCATGGAGTCTGCAACCGAAGAATATTTCTAGTAGACCACCTCATCAGTAGTAGTAGTCCACCATGTAAATATAGTAGTCCGAGCACTTTTGCGATAGTTAGATCGATTGTATGCCCTTGTTTGATTGAATGAAGTGAATTGTTTGCTTTTGCCTCATGTGCATATGGGTAGTGTTTTCTCTCTAGACCCCTCTCTGTTCTTAATCTCATCTCTTCTAAACCCTCAATGCCTCCGAGACGTGACCCCAGATTTACCTTCCCACCGGAGCTCACCCAGTTGATCCAGCAGTAGAACACGTTGATGCAGTTGCTAGTCCAGAATCATAAACAGGGGAACAACAACAACCCACCACCACCACCACCACCTGTTGATCACTTAGCCCGTTTTCTTAGGCTGAATCTGCCGGTGTTTTCCAGTAGCACTGATCCGATAGTAGCGGATGATTGGCTCCGCAAGACAGCAAAGGAGTTGACCACGGCAGGATGCACAGATACGGAAAAGGTGCAGTTTGCCGCACATCAGCTTGAAGGACCCGCAACATCATGGTGGGAGAATTGCACCGCCACTTTCCCTATCGACACTGTCACATGGGACCAATTCCAGCAGGCTTTCCGTATTGCCCATGTTTCAGCAGGAGCTATAGCCATGAAGAAGTGTGAGTTTCGCAACTTGCGCCAAGGAGGACGGACAGTTGGCCAGTATGTGGAGGACTTTAGTAAGCTAGCACGTTATGCTCCAGATGACGTTGCTACGGATGCAGCTAAGAAGGAGAAGTTTCTGGAAGGACTGAATGATGAGTTGAGCATGCAGTTGATGGTAGCAACCTTCAACAACTACCAGGAGTTGGTAGATCGTGCTCTTATGATTGAATGGAAGCAACAGTAGATTGAGAATCGTAAGAGGAAGTATGGACAAGGGAAGTATAATTCTGGAGCTCAGCAGAAACCACGTTTTGCCCCTAGACCGGGAGGACATTTTCAGCATACCCATGGAGGAGGTAGCTCGCACAATCATAATGGCACCAAGAATGGTAATGGGAATGGAGGAAGCAATGGCCTGAACCGTACCAACCCATCAACCCCAGCCAAGAGAGACCTGAGCCAAGTCACTTGCTTTAAGTGCCAGAAGACCGGACATTATGCCAATGAATGTCCTGAATCCCAGAATGGAAATGGCAATGGAAGCTCTGGGAAGAAGCCGAACCCTTTCAACAGGGGACAGGTGAACCACGTAAATGTGGAGGAGGTTGAAGCCCAGCCTGATGCAGTAATAGGTAAGTTTTTGGTTAAGTCTTTTACTGCAATCGTTCTTTTTGATACTGGTGCATCGCATTCATACATATCAAGGGGATTTGTGGATAAGTATGAATTGCCAACCCAAGCCCTTAGGTCACCCATGTTAGTAACCTCGCCTGGAGCAGAGTATATGGCTAGTCTATGGTGTGATCGGTTACCATTAAGGATTGGTAACTATGTATTTCCCTCGGACCTAATAGTATTGGAATCTCAAGGATTGGATGTGATATTAGGCATGGATTGGTTGTCGAAGTATGAAGGGAACATTGAATGTGCCAGTAAGTCAATTTTTCTTACCACCCCAGAAGGGAGAAGGATCAAGTATGTATCTCGGCATGTGCCAAAAAGGACTCAAGTAAATTGCTTAACAGGAGTTGTGCAGGAGGAAGTACCAGTAGTGAAGGATTACCCGAATGTATTTCCAGAGGAGTTGCCAGACATGCCACCAGATAGAGACATTGAGTTTTTGATTGAGCTTTTGCCAGACACAAGGCCAATATCTAAAAGACCATACAGGATGCCCGCAAAGGATTTGGAAGAGATTAAGAAGCAGATTAAGGAGTTACTGGATAAAGGTTATATTCGCCCAAGTTCTTCACCTTGGGGATCGCCAGTACTTCTAATAGAGAAGAAGGATAGAAGGATGGATCGTTAAGGATGGTTGTTGATTATCCAGGATTGAATGAAGTAACCATCAAGAACAAGTACCCACTACCAATGATCAATGTTCTGTTTGATTGATTGCAAGGAGCTAAGGTATTTTCCAAGATTGATCTGTGATCAGGGTACCATCAGTTGAAGATTCGAGAACAGGATATACCTAAGACGGCTTTTACCACCATGTATGGGCTGTACGAGTATATCGTTATGTCATTTGGTCTGACTAACACACCCGCATATTTTATGAACATGATGAACAAAGTGTTTATGGAGTTTTTGGATAAGTTCGTCGTAGTGTTCATCGATGATATCCTGGTTTACTCGAAAAATGAAGAGGAGCATAAGGAGCATTTGCGTTTGGTACTTGGTAAACTCAGAGAACATCAGTTATATGCCAAGTTTAGCAAATGTGAGTTTTGGTTGAAGGAAGTTGGATTCCTCGGACACGTTATATCTGGAGAAGGTATAGTAGTAGATCCCACCAAGGTTGACACTATGACAAACTGGGAAGCACCAACAACAGTTGGAGAGATCCAGAGTTTTCTTGGACTTGCAGGATACTACCGGATATTCATTGAAAATTTCTTGAAGATTGCGAAGCCTATGACGGAGTTGTTGAAGAAGGATACCAAGTTCAAATGGACCGAGGAATGTGAGGCCAGTTTCCAGGAGTTGAAGAAATGTTTGGTTACATCACCAGTGTTGATTTTGCCAGATCAGACCAAGGATTATGAGGTGTATTGGGACGCTTCACGTCGAGGACTTGGAGCCGTACTTATGCACGAAGGAAGAGTTGTTTCCTATGCCTCACGACAGCTTAAGCCTCATGAGTTGAATTATGCTACGCATGATTTGGAGTTAGCAGCCGTAGTGCATGCATTGAAGACTTGGAGACATTTTCTCATTGGAAACCATTGTGAGGTGTACACGGACCACAAGAGTTTGAAGTATATTTTCACACAGAAGGAGTTGAATCTCAGGCAAAGGAGATGGTTGGAGCTCATCAAGGATTATGATATGAGATTGCATTATCACCCTGGAAAGGCTAACATAGTAGCTGACGCGTTGAGCCGTAAAAGTCATGTCAACACCTTAATGACGGGAGATTTACCAAGGGAGTTAGCCGAAAATCTTCGTGAGCTATGTTTAGAGATAGTCCCGAGAGGCTATGTAGCAGCATTGGAGATTCAGTCTACTTTGATGGATAAGATCAGAGAAGCTCAAAGGACTAACAAGGAGATTGCTTCTATTAAGGAGAAAATGAGCAAAGGAAAAGCTAAAGGATTTCGTGAGGATGAGCACGATACCTTATGGTTTGAAGACCGTGTTTATGTGCCCAATGACCCAGAGATCAGAAAGTTAATTCTGCAGGAAACCCATGATTCACCATATTCGATTCACCCAGGAAATACCAAGATGTATTTGGATTTGAAGGAGACTTTCTGGTGGACCGGAATGAAGAAGGATGTTGCAGAGTATGTAACAGTTTGTGATGTATGTCAGAGAGTAAAGGCAGAGCATCAGAAGCCAACAGGATTGTTACAACCATTGCCAATACCCGAATGGAAGTGGGATAAGCTAGGCATGGATTTTATTACAGGATTGCCCAGAACTCGTTCAATTGACTTGATTTGGGTTGTAGTCGATCGTTTGACAAAGGTAGCTCATTTCATTCCAGTGAAGACTACCTATACCAGTGCTAAGTTAGCAAAGATATACATGACCAGGATCGTATGTCTGCATGGTGTTCCAAGGAGCATTGTATCGGATAGAGGAACCCAGTTTACTTCAAAGTTCTGGAATCAGTTGCATGAAACTTTGGGTACCAGGCTAGAGTTCAGTACAACTTTCCATCCGCAGACAGATGGACAGACCGAGAGAGTCAATCAGATTTTGGAGGATATGCTGAGAGCTTGTGCGCTAGATTACGGATCTAGTTGGGACGAGAATTTTCCATACGCATAGTTCTCTTATAACATCAGTTATCAATCCAGTTTGAAGATGGCCCCTTTCGAAGCCTTGTACGGAAGGAGGTGCAGGACCCCATTGTCGTGGGATGAAGTTGGAGACCGACAGTTGTTTGGACCGGATCTGATTAAGGAGTCTGAATAGAAGGTGAAATTGATTCGCGATAGGCTCAAGGTAGCCCAGTCTAGGCAGAAGAGCTACGCAGATTCAAAACGCAAGGAAACAGTTTATGAAGTTGGAGACCGTGTTTATCTTCGAGTATCTTCACTTCGAGGAGTTAAGCGCTTTGGAGATAAGGGAAAATTAGCGCCACGTTTTGTAGGACCATACAAAGTTTTGGAGCGTATGGGGGAAGTAGCCTACAAGTGGGAATTGCATGAAGGATTGTCAGGAGTTCACGATGTATTCCACGTTTCCCAGTTGAAGAAGTGCCACGCGGAGATGGCTGATATACCACTGAGAGACACAGTGCCGCTGGAAGCGATTCAGTTGGATAGTGATTTGACCTATGAGGAGAAACCAGTTAAGATTCTTGAGTATGCCAGCCGAGTCACCCGTAGCAAGGTTATCAAGTTTTTGCAAAGTTCAATGGAGCCACCACACGGAGGATGAAGCCACCTGGGAACGAGAGGAAGATCTGTTGAAGGACCACCCTCACCTATTTTCTAGCCAACCCGAATCTCATGGGCGAGATTCATCTTAAGGGGTGTAGGTTTGTAACATCCGAAATTTTCAATTTGGAATGTTATACACTAGATCATCATTGCATAGCATATTTTATTGCATTTGGTTGATCCTAGAAATTCTACGCGACTCAAGGACCCTCGGAGAGAGTTGGGGATTTCGTTATTTTCATATTTGAGTTTTCTTAAATTTTGAAAATAGGATCATTTGACTTTATTTATTTTATCTTCAATTATTTCTATCATCCAAATACGAGAGAGGGAATAAAATGACTTTCCCAAAATAAAGAAATAGTGAGGATTTAATAAAAAAATCAAATAAGATTTTATTTTGGCTTTATTTTCTATTTTATTTGAATTTAGGAAAAATTGCACGTTTTCAAAAATTGCGTTTAGGGCCAAGAAAATGTTCGTCCTGTCCTAAATATTTTATTTAGACGGTGATTTTTTTTTGGCAATTTTAGATTTTTATTTATTTTTCTAGATTTTTTTAGTTTCAGCGAAATTGTTAAAAAAAACCCCGCGACCGACTGGGCCAAGGGCCCAGCCGAGCCAGGCCGGCCCAGCCGCCGCCGCCTATCGCTCGAGCAGCCGCCAGACTCGGGAGGAGTCCGAGCCGGAGCCGCCTTGTCGCCGCCCTCTCCTCACCCCGCCGCCCCGCACCGCAGCCCGCCCCCGCCGCCTGCACTGCTGCCGCCGCCCCGCCGCGCGCCGCACGTCACCGTCACCGCTGCTGCGCCGCCCCGCATCACCACCGCCGCCGCCTGGAGCCCGCCGGAGTTTCGCCGGAGCCCGAGCCGAGGTAGCCGCCCGCCGCCCGGTTTTCTGAGAGAAACCGCTTCGTTTTTTAGAAAACCCTAGTTTTCGTTTTTCTAAATAGATCGGTTTTTTCCGGTTTATTTATTTAGCGAGCGTTCGCTCGTTCGTTCGTTTTAACGAATGTGTTTATCGTTTAGTTCCAGATAACGAACGTTCGTTCGTTAATCTGTTCGTCGTTTTTCTTTTTCTCGGATTAAATCTGCGATTTTTCTGATCGCGATTCCTGATCCGATTTTCGTTTTAGTTTAACTTTTCGCTCGTTTATCGGAATCAGGCGATTCAAGCGCCTGGAGTTTTGTCTCGAAACCCTCTTTCTGTTTAACCAACTCAAACAAGTTTTTGCTTCAATAAAAATGTGACCTAGATCCAGAATAGTAAACGAAGCTTGTTTCTTTTGCCGCTTGTTTTTCGTTGCTTCGTTCGATTTCATTCTTTTTGCCGACCGGAGTTCTTAAGTTGAACTATCTGGTTAGATCTCTTATTTGAGTTTTACCTGTGCATTAGATGAGTACTTATTGTATGCTTGTTTGTTTGTGATAGAGTACCCAGAGTGCGCCGCTTGCTAGTTCGAATCGCTAGGTTTTGCGGATCATCAGCAAGGCAAGTAACACTTTGATCATACCTCCTACTACCCAGTTTTTATAGCATTAGATCAACCCTCACACATTGCATGATTAGGATCTAATTAAATTGTGGGTTTGGGAAGTAGATGAGGTAGAACCTATTACCTATTATTATCAAACCTTTGGGAGTTACTTCTACGTTTGCTTATTATGCCATGCTATGCTAGTAGACGTGGATTGGGTGAGTGAAATGCATGACAGATGTGAGTTTGTTAAATTAACGGTTTATCTAAGGTGGCAACTTTAATACACATCTGGGTGGATTGAGGCACCTGGGTATTCCAGCGATTGCCTGTTTTTCTTTTGGACCGCCACCCAGGCTCAAAGGGATCATGAGATTATTCATACTAGAAACTTCCGTGTGCAGCCACAAGCTACTATGGGCTCTAGCATAGTTGACTAAGTCGTGCGAACTCTTACAGTGGTAGACTAGCAGATGTAGGGAATGTAGGTTGGTACGGTCTACCCGTTCGTAAGGTGCTAGCGCTTCTGAAAGACTATGTCTCGGTCATCCGTTTCTCAAACATCTTGTAGTGCGAGAAATCCAACGGTGGAGATCGGGTCTTGTGGGGAAAAGTGCGCAAACCTCTGTAGAGTGTATAAACTAATCATGGTTAGCCGTGTCCCCGGTTATGGACAACTTGAGTATCTAGTACCTGGATTATCATATGAATCTCATGATGTTACTTTAATTAATTTTGTTGGGTTTTAATGATGATGCTTAATTGGGATTGAGAGGGTGTCTACACTCTCAATGTTTAACAACTACCATGATAGTTAAATAAAATTTATTTCTTTGCAGTAGGGAAAAATTGGCTTTATGCAAAACTGTAACCATAGAGCTTTCCACCAGCCAAATATGCATATAGTATAGCCTTATTCTTTCATTACTCTCTATGTGTTACATTGCCAGCATATTCCATGTTCTGACCCATTTCGGGCTGCAATGTTCATGTTGCATACTTTTTAGACGACGAGTAAGGTGCCTTTTAGGTCGTGGTTCTATACTCAGTGATGCCATTGGAGTTGATGGACTCATTTATCTTCCAAGCCTTCCGCTGTTATCGTTATTAGATGGCCTTAAGCCATATTTATTGTAATAAGTTCTCTTTTGAGACACTCGATGTAATAAGTGTGTGGTTGCTACTCTGTTATAAATCCTTCAAGTACTGTATGGTGTCAGCATTACTGATCCAGGGATGACACCTGAGCACAGAGATTGGACCGTTTGAGGTCTGGTCGCTACAAGATGGTATCAGAGCACACGCTGACTGTAGGACACGACCACTAAGCTAAAGCCCTAGATCACTACTCACTCTTTTCATTCTGACTCCTCATCTTTTCTACTCTTTTAGGATGGCGGATGCAAGGAACAAGTTCACGCAACCGGATGAAGATATATCCTTTGGACGTCATTTGAAGGAAGTCACACTACTAGGGAAAACCTTATACACAGAATGTTACCAGTAGCGCTTGTTAAAATGAGGCGCTACTGCTACTTAGCAGCAGCGCGTCTGCTAGAACGGCGCTATTGTTACCCGCTTAGCAGTAGCGAGGCAGGAACACAACGCGCTACTACTATAATTGCCACACTGTTCCCGACGTGCTAGGTATAGTAGTAGTGCCCTTCTACGAACATCGCTACTACTACGGATTTTAGCAGCAACGCGTTTTGCCTCCCCACGCTACTGTTAAAACTATTTTCACCTAACCCCTCGCGCGGCCTGATTCCCTCTCCTCTACTTCCTCCCCCTATTCTCCTCTACTATTGCTCGTTGCCTCCGCCTCGCGGCCGTCTCCCCCGACCCCGCCTCGCCGCCGTCTCCCCTGACCCCGCCTCGCCGCCGTCTCCCCCGACCCCGCCTCGCCATGCCTCGGTGCCGCCGTCTCCCCCGACCCCATCTCTCTCCCCGCCCTCTGTAAGCACTCTCCCCTTCCAATCCCTCTTCTCTGCTTAGTATGAACCCTAGCTATTTAATGCTAGTTAGTATGAACCCTAGGCTATTTTTAGTGCTAGTTAGTTAATTACTTATATGGTAATTAGGGCAGTAGTTCCTAGGTACTAATTAGTTAGTAAGAACTAGGTACTAATTAGGTATTAGTTTATTTTTATTTATAGTAAGTTTATTTTCGTAAGAACTAATTGAATTAATAGAACTCGTTAGTAAGAACTTGTTGCTATTTTTTTAGTTAAAGCAATTTTTCTCGCATCGACGTGGACGATGCCTATCCCACATTCTCGTTCTCGAGTCGGCGGAGGACGACACCTGCTTGACCAGATGGGCCATGTCCGGGACTGGGCTCCGCCGGGGTGGTACTGGGAGGCGCTACCTACCGGGAGGCGCAAGTTGGTGAGGAGCCAGCCTGTCATTGACCCGAACCTTCTTTGGTGGCAGTCGCGTGGGCCAGTGACGGTCCAGAGGCTCGAGGACTCCACGGAGGTGGTGCGTCACCGTGTCAGTGAGGAGGACGCGCACGTCCGTCGCTACTTGTTTGCGTTGGAGCACAGGTTCTCCAATACCTGGCAGGTTCTCCAGGGATCTCACTGGAGCTATGATTCCGTGATGGTTCCTTCTCTATGGGTGTCCACCGCCCGCACCGATACCCGTCGTGTGCTAGGGTTTTAGTTGTATTAGTGATGTTATATGTATGACACTATTTGGGATGTATTAGTGATAATATTCGACGATGTACAGACGCATGAGATGATTTACTTTTGCTTATTGAATGCATGCTAATTTGAGTCCTATAAGATATTTTGAAATGTATATCTTGTGTCGCTCAATATCCAAGTGGCCGATCATGTTTGCAGGTTACACCTCCAAGTGGCCTATGTTTTGCTGGAGTGTTGATTCATTTCTGTTCCGGCAAATTTCAGGCGCTCAATATGTCCTATTTTAGCAAAGGTCATGCCGGATTTTCCATGAATTTTGGCATGACTTGTGCCAGAATATGTAGGAAATATCGAGTGCACCGGATTTGTGTGTTGAGTATCCTGGTAGTTGTCTTCGATCGATTTCAATTAATGTTTTAACTATGAACATAGGAAATGTCTGATGACGAAAAGGATTTCGGTATTTGCAAATACTGCAAAGACGAGCGCAGCCTGTGCAACGGAATCTTCCTAGATGATGATAGGCGCTTCAGCATCAAGCTGGACGAGAACTTCGAAGTGGATACAGTAAGTCACAACGACAAGTCTTTTTTCGTAATTAAGCATGACATCTGCTTCATTTGCTTCAACTTATATTATTTTTTACTATTGTACTAGCATATCCCCTGCCATGCAAGAGTTTTTGTATTGGATAAGATAGGTTTCAGTCATACCATGGAGGTAAAGAAAGTTTACTTGAAGACCGAGCATGGTTATATTTTCCACGCTAAATTATACAATTCAGACGACTACACCTATTTTGGATGCAAAACATGGTGAGCACTATGCAAGACTTATGCATTTGAGCCTGATATGGTTATCACCTTTGATAATCGTCCGGAAGATGATATTGAAGGTAATACCGACATCTGGGTCGATGTGCAGACGCCTCCAGTTATACGATTATGTAAGTTTCTCAACCATATTTATGTCTTTGATATTGTTTATTCAAAAATAATTGACAACTAATTTGTATTGTCAGCTTATTTCGGTGCAAGAAAACATGTCCAGGGCTTGGTAGACAGGACCTACTACTGTCCCGAGGCTGAACTCAACTGCGAGGAGCTAAGTCATTATGTTTCATGGCTTGAGGATCTTGATACTGTCAAGACAAATTTTCTTCCTGCATTTAGAAATGTTAGTACTGAAAACGTGCGACCAATAGTGTTCGTAATGAACTATGGTCACATCTATTTAGGAAGGATGGTAAGATTTTTTACTATTTTTCCTCAGTGCATCTTTTCCATACATTATTTTTGAAGCTAAACTTCATTGCTAAGTATGTTACCATACGATGTTCTTCAACAGGGACTCCCGATGAATGTTGTGCCTTATGGGATCGAGACTAAAGGTACCATGAGCATTATTAGCTTACGACCAAGATATCCTACAGATTACTTTAGTGCATTCAAGATTAGCGACGAATGCTTAATAGTGCAAGACTGGACCAAATGTGTGATGGAGAAGCGCATAGAAGTACTAGGGGGCAGCAAACAGATGCGCTACCCACGATTAGGAGACAGGCTCATCTGCATGCTCCAACTTGATCAAGGAGGAGAGCTACACATGTTTTATGTTATTTTTCCTAAGGGAGAGCAGCAGGAGTGATTAGCTAGATAGAAATGAGTTTGAGGATGATGATGTGCTACACTATTACTATGATGATAAAATAGCTAGTGTTGGTGGTAATGACTATGATGATTATTATTAGCTAGTGTTAGTGGTGATTAAATAAATACTGTTGGTGGTAATGACTATGATGATGATTAAATAGCTTGTGCTGGCGGATTAGATTCAAGTGGAGGCAACATGTGGTGCACATCGAAAGTACTACTAGTCCAAACTAGATCAAGTTTGGATTAGTAGTATACTTTTGACATGCACCACATATTGCCTCCACTTGAACCTAATCCACCTTCATTTGACACACTGTTATGGACATAATGATGTAAAACTCATAACTGGTATTGTACCAATATTTGTCCTATGGCGCATAAATACACTAAAAATAAAAAAAATAAAAAAAGAATACTAGTAGCGATGGCGAGAAAACACACTGCCAGTAGTTACATTACCAGTAGCGCGGGAGTGAACAAACGCTGCAGCTATTTGCCCTAGCAGTAGCACGTGCGGTCACGCGTTACTGCTAAGCAATAGCTGTAGCGCCTTATTAGTAGCGCGCCTACCCGCGCTACTAGTGAGCACAAAACCCGCGCTGCTGCTAGCCTTTTCCCTAGTAGTGTCACTAGATATCTGAACATAGGAGTACCAAGCTTCACCGGAACCTAGAACGCCACTTTATGTGAAGATGAGCGCTGGATGATTCAAGTTCAAGTTCCAGGAAGGACATTCATGCCAGTCACCAAGCCCATAAGTTTTCCTTTGATGCACCAACCTGGAGTCTAGGAAAGAGCATGGCAGCCACATCGCCATGGGACGCATTGGAGAAGTTTACCGCAATGACCTCAAGGATACTATCTACCAGATTTGTGGGCGCCGAGATGAGCACTAGGAGATGAACAGCACCAGGAAGGATAGATCAATTGCAGCTTTTATCCAGGAGTTAAACCAGCACATTCGACGTCAGGAGAACCAGATGTGCGCCGACATGATAGATCTGAAGAAGGCAAGGACTAGAATCAAGGAACTGGAGGAAGAACTCAAGACTACACGTGAAGATTATGAAGAAGAAATTGAAGTATTAGTGGGGAAGAATGACGATCTGATCAAGAAGATTGGAATATTTATGGGAGGCCCTACGCCAGTAGAGGAAGACAAAGAGCCCAAGGAGATTCGCCCGGAGGACTACATCATCATCGGCGACACTGACTCGGATCTAGATGATAGTGATGATGACTATGTTGATGAAGCTGGAGCAGATATCATGGAGTCTGGAACCAAAGAATATTTATAGTAGACCACCTCATCAGTAGTAGTAGTCCACCATGTAAATATAGTAGTCCGAGCACTTTTGCGATAGTTAGATCGATTGTATGCCCTTGTTTGATTGAATGAAGTGAATTGTTTGCTTTTACCTCATGTGCATATGGGTAGTGTTTTCTCTCTAGACCCCTCTTTGTTCTTAATCTCATCTCTTCTAAACCCTTAGTGCCTCCGAGACATGACCCCAGATTTACCTTCCCACCGGAGCTCACCCAGTTGATCCAGCAGCAGACCATGTTGATGTAGTTGCTAGTCCAGAATTAGAATCAGGGGAACAACAACAACAACCCACCACCACCACCACCACCTGTTGATCACTTAGCCCATTTTCTTAGGCTGAATCCGCCGGTGTTTTCCAGTAGCACCGAGCCGATAGTAGCGGATGATTGGCTCCACAAGACAGCAAGGGAGTTGACCACGGCAGGATGCACAAATACAGAAAAGGTGCAGTTTGCCGCACATCAGCTTGAAGGACCCGCTGCATCATGGTGGGAGAATTTCATCGTCACTTTCCCTATTGACACTGTCACATGGGACCAGTTCCAGCAGGCTTTCCGTACTGCCCATGTTTCAGCAGGAGCTATGGCCATGAAGAAGCGTGAGTTTCGCAACTTGCGCCAAGGAGGATGGACAGTTGGCTAGTATGTGGAGGACTTTAGTAAGCTAGCACGTTATGCTCCAGATGACGTTGCTACAGATGCAGCTAAGCAGGAGCAGTTTCTGGAAGGACTGAATGATGAGTTGAGCATACAGTTGATGGTAGCAACCTTCAACAACTACCAGGAGTTGGTAGATCGTGCTCTTATGATTGAAGGGAAGCAACAGTGGATTGAGAATCGTAAGAGGAAGTATGGACAAGGGAAGTACAATTCTGGAGCTCAGCAGAAACCACGTTTTACCCCTAGACCGGGATGACATTTTTAGCATACCCATGGAGGAGGTAGCTCGCACAATCATAATGGCACCAAGAATGGTAATGGGAATGGAGGAAGCAATGGCCAGAACCATACCAACCCATCAACCCCAGCCAAGAGAGACCTGAGCCAAGTCACTTGCTTTAAGTGCCAGAAGACCGGACATTATGCCAATGAATGTCCTGAATCCCAGAATGGAAATGGCAATGGAAGCTCTGGGAAGAAGCCAAACCCTTTCAACAGGGGATGTCCAACCACGTAAATGTGGAGGAGGTTGAAGCCCAGCCCGATGCAGTAATAGGTAAGTTTTTGGTTAAGTCTTTTACTGCAATCGTTCTTTTTGATACTGGTGCATTGCATTCATCATATCAAGGGGATTTGTGGATAAGTATGAACTGCCAACCCAAGCCCTTAGGTCACCCATGTTAGTAACCTCGCCTGGAGCAGAGTATATGACTAGTCTATGGTGTGATCGGTTACCATTAAGGATCGGTAACTATGTATTTCCCCCGGACCTAATAGTATTGGAATCTCATGGATTGGATGTGATATTAGGCATGGATTGGTTGTCGAAGTATGAAGGGAACATTGAATGTGCCAGTAAGTCAATTTTGCTTACCACCCCAGAAGGGAGAAGGATCAAGTATGTATCCCAGCATGTGCCAAAAAGGACTCAAGTAAATTGCTTAACAGGAGTTGTGCAGGAGGAAGTACCAGTAGTGAAGGATTTCCCGGATGTATTTCCAGAGGATTTCCAGAGGAGTTGTGCAGTCTTTACATCCATTACCAAATTTCGTAATCATAAAATGCGGCAATAGCTAACATAATTCGGACGGACTTAAGCATCGCTAAGGGTGAGAAGGTTTCATCGTAGTTAACTCCTTGAACTTGTCGAAAACCTTTCGCAACAAGTCGAGCTTTGTAGACAGTAACATTACCAGCAGCGCCTGTCTTCTTCTTGAAGATCCATTCATTTTTGATGGCTTACTGATCATCGGGCAAGTCAACCAAAGTCCATACTTTGTTCTCATACGTGGATCCCATCTCAGATTTCATGGCCTGAAGCCAATTTGCGGAATCTGGTCTCATCATCGCTTCCTCATAGTTCATAGGTTCGTCATGGTCAAGTAACATGACCTCCAGAATAGGATTACTATACCATTCTGGTGCGGATCTTGCTCTGGTTGACCTATGAGGTTTAGTAGTAACTAGATCTAAAGTTTCATGATCATCATCATTGGCTTCCTCACTAATTGGTGTAGGTGTCACAGGAACTGTTTTCTATGATGAACTACTTTCCAATAAGGGAGCAGGTGCAGTTACCTCATCAAGTTCTATTTTCCTCCCACTCACTTCTTTCGAGAGAAACTCCTTCTTTAGAAAGGATCCATTCTTAGCAATGAATGTCTTGCCTTCGGATCTGTGATAGAAGGTGTGCCCAACATTTTCCTTTGGGTATCCTATGAAGACACATTTCTCCGATTTGGGTTCGAGCTTATCAGGTTGAAGTTTTTTCACATAAGCATCGCAGCCCCAAACTTTAAGAAACGACAACTTTGGTTTCTTGCCAAACCATAGTTCATAAGGCGTCCTCTCAACTGATTTTGATGGTGCCCTATTTAACGTGAATGCAACCGTCTCTAAAGCATAACCTCAAAACAATAGCGGTAAATTAGTAAGAGACATCATAGATCGCACCATATCCAGTAAAGTACGATTACGACGTTCGGACACACCATTACGCTGTGGTGTTCCGGGTGGCATGAGTTGCAAAACTATTCCGCATTGTTTCAAATGTAGACCAAACTCGTAACTCAAATATTCTCCTCCATGATCAGATCGTAGAAACTTTATTTTCTTGTTATGATGATTTTCCACTTCACTCTAAAATTCTTTGAACTTTTCAAATGTTTCAGACTTATGTTTCATTAAGTAGATATACCCATATCTGCTCAAATCATCTGTGAAGGTGAGAAAATAACGATACCCGCCGCGAGCCCTAATATTCATCAGACCACATACATTAGTATGTATGATTTCCAACAAGTCTGTTGCTCGCTCCATTCTTCCGGAGAATGGCGTTTTAGTCATTTGTCCATGAGGCATGGTTTGCAAGTACCAAGTGATTCATAATCAAGTGATTCCACAAGTCCATCAGTATGGAGTTTCTTCATGCGCTTTACACCAATATGACCTAAACGGCAGTGCCACAAATAAGTTGCACTATCATTATCAACTCTGCATCTTTTGGCTTCAACATTATGAATATTTGTGTAACTACTATCGAGACTTAACACAAATAGACCACTCTTCAAGGGTGCATGACCGACGGTGTCCTGGACTAGGGGGTACTCACCACGTCGTCTCCCGATCTATTAGATTGGGCCGAGGACCCTCGTGGCCGTATACTCATGGGCCAGTTCGGACGGCTGCCGCATACAAGGAAGATTCCACAAGACTTGGCGATCAAGACAAGGACTTCTCCCCACCGGCGTATTCGGCTAGGACTCTTGTTATCCTAGGCCTCTAGTGCATTATATAAACCGAGGCCAGGCTAGTCGATATAATACAATATATACAACGATCATACCATAGGCTAGCTTCTAGGGTTTAGCCTCCTTGATCTCGTGGTAGATCTACTCTTGTACTATCCATATCATCAATATTAATCGAGCAGGACGTAGGGTTTTACCTCCATCAAGAGGGCCCGAACCTGGGTAAAACATTGTGTCCCTTGTCTCCTGTTACCATCCGCCTAGACGCACAGTTCAGGACCCCCTACCCGAGATCCGCCGGTTTTGACATCGACATTGGTGCTTTCATTGAGAGTTCCGCTGTGTGATCGACAAAAGGATCGATGGCTCACCTGCAGATCAACTACGACTTCGGCATATTCGTCACCAACTCGACTGGTCACCTTGGTTCGACCAAAAATTGCGCCCCGTGTTCGGATCACCATGTCCGGACGAGGGCCTTCATCAAACATCAACTCCGATCTCTATCAAGATCACGGAGAAATCATCTATGGAGCTCGAGGGCTCAACGTCAACATTGCCCTCAAGCGACCATGCTGTTTTTCTGGACAGCGAACTCGTATCCACTGCCACCACCTCTTAAAGCATCACTTTGACGATCCCTTTGGTGGAATTGTGCGGAATTGAGTCTACAATAACCCTGGAAAATTTTGTCGAGTTTCGATGGAGGAATCTCTGGCAATCCACGATATACCAGAGCCCTGTCAAATCTGGACGGGAATTTGGATGAGTTTAGGGTGTGGTGTCCAGCTTCTAGCTCGGACGTCCTTTGGAAGATCCAACCGTTGATCGGCTGCGGAATTCCTATATCTACCACCTCTCAAAATTTCGGCTCGATCCGACCGTCCAAACTCCGGGAACCTTTCGATTAGTGCATCACTTTTCGGATATGTTTTCTGCGCGAAAACGAATCCGACCCGAGTTCATCTTTTTTATGAACAGGATTTCAGACATCCCTTTTGAAGGAAGTTTTGTATGGGTATTGTGTTTTGTTTCCAAACACATCCCACTAACTGTAAGATCTTTTGAACATGATCTTCAACATCATGCTGGTGTCAAACCAGTTCGGCAATATTACTCCACGGCTGCCGACCTGCGCTAGACACGGCGTCACTTTGTTGAGCCGAGCTCAACTTCTTCGGATCATCATCTAGGCAAGCCGAACAAGAGCCCGGCATCACGAAGGATAAATCATCACCAACATCGCCGCCCCACGGATTACACGCAGCGGGCATACCGGCATCACCGCACGGTTGCTTCATCAAGCCGGCATCGACCACGTCACGACCTGCATCGGCAGGGCCGCACTATTGCTTCTTCAAGCTGGTGTCCATCATGCCGACCTACTTCGACTCATCGGCTGACATCGAGGCTTCGCCATCTCTTCATCAACCTACTCCGGTAATGGGTGTGCGGATCGAGTCCCAATTTTGGGAATCACCTTCCTTCAGATTGCTACAACAAATAAACCAGGTGCTATTAATCCTAGTATTTTTTGCTTGTTTGGGTTCAATTTTTCCCAAGGAATTATTACTCTGGTTTGTCCATCATATGTACACAGGTCTATCAAATGGTGGCCGCATTAATGACGGTCGCATGGTGGTCCGGTTAGTCTCCGTACATAGTCCGGCGAATGCCGCATCCGGAACTCGGACCGACCTGTGAATTCTGGCTTTGCCACGCCTTTACCGCATCACGCCGACGCCCTGCATCGACATTGACTTCGGCGCCGGGCCATATTTCTTTTATTACTCACTTTGCATAAATTATTTATTATGCAACATTTTTTTAATTATCATTATTACTATTATCTCCGGTTTGCACTATTTTTTATGCACAGGAAAATGATCCGGGGACTTCGGCGTCACTTTGCCGGTCTGCATTAACCGTGCTATGTCACCACTTCGTCGTGTCGAGCTCTCCGCTCCGCCACCTTGGGACCGGCTTGGGGGATGGAACCTTGCCCCGCATCAAGCTCGGACCGCATCGTCAATACCGAACACATTAACCAGCTAAGTCGCTTTCATGCTCAAAGCTTTAATGTCTAACTTGTGTTCGGTTCGACCAAGCGTTATACTTTTTTGGAAAAAGTTGCTTCTAAAAAATTTCCTTGTCCAAACTTTGTTTGTGACGCATAAATTCAAATACCCCATTTACTTGGGGGCTTCCTTTATGAAGCTTTTCCTGTTGCATATGATTATACTTGTACGGATTCATTCCTTGTTCGTGTATTACGCCACAATATGCACCACATTGACTTAAGCGATTTGCAAGCTGGGTTGCCTCGCTCCTGTGTTTACCCCTATGTTCCCGATTGTTCGGCTAGGGAGTAAAGGGAGCACCTCTGCGATTGTCACGATCGGGTCACCCGAGCCGGACCTCAGACTGGGTGAAGCCGAAAGCTAGCACTCTTATAGTTATTCAATGATGGTCGGCACACAACGGAAGTCATGAGTACAAAAAATCTATTGCACAAGTCTTATAATAACAATGAGCACCGAAGAAAGGTATCGGTGGGGGTACTATTTTCTTCGAAGATGCTTCTTACTCTTCGCAGTAATATAGCATAAGTTCCCTGAGCGCGCTTTGTCTGTTACAGCCTTATGGCCTGATTGCCTGGTTATTGGAAACACCGTCGATATTCTCGACCGATGGAGTACATAACACTTTCGGTCCTTGACCGAAGAGGGAGAAGCCGGCGGTCGGTTAAGACGCGTTTAAAGTTCGGTTGAACATAGATATGATATAAGTACTTTGGTACATGCAATCATTCTTCTACCCAAGTCACTTGGGGGCTCGTAAGTTTACTTGAGCCGTTTTATAATAAGTGTTCTTCTTCTTAGTCGTTGCAAAGTTTTATTATTATTATTCATCACTCCTTTTTTCGACACGAGTGTGCGGTCACTAGCCGGGGAGCCTAATTTCTCTCTCAAAGCCGCTAGAGTTTAGTTTGCTAAACTGGCCTAATGAGAAGTACTCCGCCCTCGGGATAGGAGGTTGAAGCCGTAGGCTGACCCGCTCGAAGTCTTGAGATATGATGTGTCATGTTAAAGGACGACAGAAGCACTTCCTTTTTCTAAGACCAATTTTAGGATTGGCACCAAACGCTTGATCTTGTTCGGACGCCATGTTTTTACTGACATTTCTTGGTTTTCCAAGCTTTTTGGCACTTTTAAACTATTTGTGCTTTTCCAGCATTAGTCTCGCAGTGCAACGCCGGACACCTTTAGGGATTCGGCAAAAACATTCTCAGATATTGCTATATATGCATCGGTTTCGAATCGTGTCTTCGGTCAATAGTTGGGTTGCCCGGCTCCTGCACTTGCTTCCTACGTTCCGTTTTGTTTGGCTAGGCGTGCAAAGGGAGAACCACTGCAATTGTGCTTCCAGCTCACATGGTTAAGCACCTCAGTGGAGAAAGCCGAAAACTGACTTTCACAAATAAGTGTAAACTGGTCAGTGATCCGATGACTATGTTAAATGATGGGCCGTTCATAACATTTGCCGAAGTGTTTACGGCTTGACCTCGACTGTCGCCGAACACTACTGGGGGCTATTAACTGGCCTCCCAAACTAAATCCTCAATATTTTGCTCTTACATTAGAGCTGAGGTTTAATGATCATGCTTAGCATGACAACCCAAAGAAAGGAACCGATAGTGGGACTATTTTCTTTGGAAGACATTTCTTCTGTTAAACAGTAAGATAACTCTTTGCAGACCTTTGTTTATAGAACCGTATGGCCAGATTGCCTTGTTTGTCGTAAATCTTTGCCCTCATAAAGGCTTTATAAAGTAGGACAAACACTCCTCGGCTACTGGCCGAGGAGGTGGAAGCCAATGGTCGGTCAACAAAGTTTTGTACAATGCGGATCCGAGCATTAATGACGTAAAGTACTTGGATACATAAGAGTCATTAAACATAATTTGTGATTTTACTATGGATATTGATCCTTAATTCGGCCACCCGTGCCCGCATTAAGGCTCGGGGGCTACTGGGCTTCGGGCTTATTATTTACAAATATTAAAGGGGCACATTGATCCCCTGATCTAGTGTTACCACCCGACCAGTGTCTCGGGGGCTACTGCATTGCTTATCCGATACAGAAAAATTTTATGTGCAATATAGTTTCCGAGGAGATTTTGATCCTCAGGTTGGTCGGCCGCACCCAACCTGAGTCTCGAGGACTAAGCACGCCGCTTTTTGTGTCCCGAAGTATTCTGCCGAGCTAGGACTTGATCCTCAGGCCGATTTTGCAAATCAACCTGAGTCTCAGCGGCTACTGGGATCAGCGGTCTTATGTCATCCTTCATGTGCATCTCGGATTTTAGACCGATACACACCTTGAGGGCTACTGGCTATATATCTCGGCAGAGAATAAATTGCACCAATAAAAAATATTGACAAAAAATCGGCCCATAGTCGGGGTGGTGCATCACCTCGGAAGCAGTCCGGCATAAAGCTCGAGCGCTAGTGGCTGGCTCCATAGAGGGCATTTCCGGCATTAAGCTCGGCTAAACTCCTTCAACTTTTTTGAACCAAGGTGATATGACACCTCAGATATAGTCCGGCATTGGAGCCTGGACACAGTCCAGCGTTGGAGCTCGGATATATTTCGGCGTTGGAGCTTGGATATACAGTCCGGCGTTGGAGCTCGGATACATAGTCCGGTGTTGGAGCTCGGATACATTCCGGCGCTAGAGCTGGGAAGCGGTCCAGCGTTGGTACTCGGCTGCAAAAGATACCTCGAATGCAGTCCGGCGTTGGAGCTCGGACGCAAGAGGACCCTGCCTCCCGGGAACAACTTCAAACCCGAGGTGTGGCATGAAAATAAACAAGGCATTGATAAAGGCCGGAAACTTAAAGGGGCTCCTCAGATACCCGACGTGTAAACTCGTTAAATGCATTTCGGCAATCCTCAAGATTGAAGATAAAGAAGATTTGTTGAACCAGTTTTCAAGACCGGCAACCGAAGATGAAGAACAGTTCGGAAGAATCGAGGAGCGTCCCTAACTTGAAGACCGGTTCAGGGGGCTACTGACGGTGTCCTGGACTAGGGGGTACTCACCACGTCGTCTCCCGATCTATTAGATTGGGCCGAGGACCCCCGTGGCCGTATACTCATGGGCCAGTTCGGACGGCTGCCGCATACAAGGAAGATTCCACAAGACTTGGCGATCAAGACAAGGACTTCTCCCCACCGCGTATTCGGCTAGGACTCTTGTTATCCTAGGCCTCCGGTGGATTATATAAACCGAGGCCAGGCTAGTCGATATAATACAATATATACAACAATCATACCATAGGCTAGCTTCTAGGGTTTAGCCTCCTTGATCTCGTGGTAGATCTACTCTTGTACTACCCATATCATCAATATTAATCGAGCAGGACGTAGGGTTTTACCTCCATCAAGAGGGCCCGAACCTGGGTAAAACATTGTGTCCCTTGTCTCATGTTACCATCCGCCTAGACGCACAGTTCGGGACCCCCTACCCGAGATCCGCCGGTTTTGACACCGACAATGACCATAAAAGATATTACTCATATAAATAGAACAACCATTATTCTCAGATTTAAATGAATAATTGTCTCGCATCAAACAAGATCCAGATATAATGTTCATGCTCAACGCTGGCACCAAATAACAATTATTTAGGTCTAAAACTAATCCCGAAGGTAGATGTAGAGGTAGCATGCCGACATCGATCACATCGACTTTGGAACCATTTCCCACGCGCATCGTCACCTCGTCCTTAGCCAATCTTCACTTAATCCGTAGTCCCTGTTTCGAGTTGCAAATATTAGCAACAGAACCAGTATCAAATACCCAGGTGCTACCGCGAGCTCTGGTAAGGTACACATCAATAACATGTATATCACGTATACCTTTTTTCACCTTGCCATCGTTCTTATCCGCCAAATACTTGGGGCAATTCCGCTTCCAGTGACCGGTCTGTTTGCAGTAGAAGCACTCAGTCTCAGGCTTAGGTCCAGACCTGGGTTTCTTTTCCCGAGTAGCAACTTGTTTGCCATTCTTCTTGAAGTTCCCCTTCTTCTTCCCTTTACCCTTTTTTGAAACTGGTGGTCTTGTTGACCATCAACACTTGACGCTCCTTTTTGATTTCTACCTGCATTGCCTTTAGCATTGCGAAGAGCTCGGGAATTTTCTTATTCATCCCTTGCATATTATAGTTCATCACGAAGCTCTTGTAGCTTGGTGGTGATTGAAGAACTCTGTCGATGATACTATCAACAGGAAGATTAACTGCTAGTTGAGTCAAGTGATCATGATACCCAGACATTTTGTGTATATGTTCACTGACAGAACTATTCTCCTCCATCTTGCAGCTATAGAACTTATTGGAGACTTCATATCTCTCAATTCGGGCATTAGCTTGAAATATTAACTTCAACTCCTGGAACATCTCATATGCTCCATGACGTTCAAAATGTCGTTGAAGTCCCGGTTCGAAGCCGTAAAGCATGGCACACTGAACTATCGAGTAGTCATCAACTTTACTCTGCCAGACATTCTTAACATCATCAGCAGCATCTGCAGCAGTCCTGGCACCCAGCGGTGCTTCTAGGACGTATTTCTTCTGTGCAGCAATGAGGATAATCCTCAAGTTATGGACCCAGTTCATGTAATTGCTACCATCATCTTTAAACTTTGCTTTCTCAAGGAACGCATTAAAATTCAACGGAACAACAACACGGGCCATCTATCTACAATAACATAGACAAGCAAAATACTATCAGGTACTAAGTTCATGGTAAATTTAAGTTCAATTAATCATATTACTTAAGAACTCCCACTTAGATTGACATCCCTCTAATCATCTAAGTGATCACGTGATCCATATCAATTAAACCATAACCGATCATCACGTGAAATGGAGTAGTTTTCAATGGTGAACATCACTATGTTGATCATATCTACTATATGATTCACGCTCGACCTTTTGGTCTTAGTGTTCCGAGGCCATATCTGCATATGCTAGGCTCGTCAAGTTTGACCCGAGTATTCTGCGTGTGTAAAACTGTCTTACACCCGTTGTAGATGAATGTTGAGCTTATCACACCCGATCATCACGTGGTGTCTCGGCACGACGAACTTTGGCAACGGTGCATACTCAGGGAGAACACTTTTATCTTGAAATTTAGTGAGAGATCATCTTATAATGCTATCGTCAAACAAAGCAGAATAAGATGCATAAAGGATAAACATCACATGCAATCAATATAAGTGATATGATATGGCCATCATCATCTTGTGCCTTTGATCTCCATCTCCAAAGCACCGTCATGATCACCATCGTCGCCGGCGCGACACCTTGATCTCCATCGTAGCATCATTGTCGTCTCGCCAACTATTGCTTCTACGACTATCGCTACCGCTTAGTGATAAAGTAAAGCAATTACATGGTGATTGCATTGCATACAATAAAGCGACAACCATATGGCTCTTGCCAGTTGCCGATAACTCCGTTACAAAACATGATCATCTCATATAATAAATATAGCATCATGTCTTGACCATATCACATCACAACATGCCCCGCAAAAACAAGTTAGACATCCTCTACTTTGTTGTTGCAAGTTTTATGTGGCTGCTATGGGCTGAGCAAGAACCGTTCTTACCTACGCATCAAAACCACAACGATAGTTCGTCAAGTTAGTGCTATTTTAACCTTCTCAAGGACCGGGCGTAGCCACACTCGGTTCAACTAAAGTTGGAGAAACTGGCATCCACCAGCCATCTGTGTGCAAAGCACGTCGGTAGAACTAGTCTTGCGTAAGCGTACGCGTAATGTCAGTCCAGGTCGCTTCATCCAACAATACCGCCGAACCAATGTATGACATGATGGTAAGCAGTATGACTTGTATTGCCCACAACTCACTTGTGTTCCACTCGTGCATATAACATGTACGCATAAACCTGGCTCGGATGCCACTGTTGGGGAACATAGTAATTTCAAAAAATTTCCTACGCACACACAAGATCATGGTGATGCATAGCAACGAGAGGGGAGAGTGTGTCTACGTACCCTCGTAGACCAAATGCAGAAGCGTTAGCACGACGCGGTTAATGTAGTTGTACGTCTTCACGATCCGACCGATCCAAGTACCGAACGCACGGCACCTCCGAGTTCTGCACACGTTCAACTCGATGATGTCCCGCGAGCTCCGATCCAGCAAAGCTTCACAGGAGAGTTTCGTCAGCACGACGGCATGGTGACGGTGATGATGATGCTACCGACGCAGGGATTCGCCTAAGCACCGCTACGATATGATCGAGGTGGATTATGGTGGAGGGGGGCACCGCACACGGCTAAGAGATCAATGATCAATTGTTGTGTCTATGGGGTGCCCCCTGCCCCCGTATATAAAGGAGCAAGGGGGAGGAGGCGGCCGGCCAGGGAGAGGCGCGCCAAGTGGGAGTCCTACTCCCACTAGGAGTAGGACTCCTCCTATTCCTAGTAGGAGTAGGAGAGGGGGAAGGAAATGGAGAGGAGGAGAAGGAAAGAGGGGGCCAGCCCCCTTGCCCTAAACCAATTCGGTTTGGGCCTTGGGGAGGCGCGCCCCACACTCCGATATATGTCTGAAACCTTCCGGAACCTTTCCGGTGTCCGAACATAGTCGTCCAATATATCGATCTTTATGTCTCGACCATTTCGAGACTCCTCGTCATGTCCTTGATCATATCCGGGACTCCGAACTACCTTCACTACATCAAAACACAAAAACTCATAATACCGATCATCACTGAACTTTAAGCATGCGGACCCTATGGGTTCGTGAACTATGTAGACATGTCCGACACACATCTCCGGTCAATAACCAATAGCGGAACCTGGATGCTCATATTGGCTCCCACATATTCTACGAAGATCTTTATCGATCAAACCGCATAACAACATACGTTGTTCCCTTTGTCACCGGCATGTTACTTGCCCAAGATTCGATCGTCGGTATCTCAATACCTAGTTCAATCTCATTGCCGGCAAGTCTCTTTACTCGTTCCGTAATACATCATTGCTACCTCTTGAGCACTGCGTTGGATTTCCCCAAAGAGGAAGGGATGATGCAGCAAAGTAGCGTAAGTATTTCCCTCAGTTTTTGAGAACCAAGGTATCAATCCAGTAGGAGGCTACGTTCGAGTCCCTCGTACCTACACAAAAACAATAGCTCAACGCACCCAACACACTTAGGGGTTGTCAATCCCTTCACAGTCACTTATGAAAGTGAGATCTGATAGAGATGATAAATAATATTTTTGGTACTTTTGGGATAGAGATGCAAAGTAAAAAGTAAAAGCAAAGCAATAATAAAGTGAGGGAGATTGATATGATGAGAAAGAGACCCGGGGGCCATAGGTTTCACTAGTGGCTTCTCTCAAGAGCATAAGTATTCTATGGTGGGTGAACAAATTACTGTTGAGCAATTGACAGAATTGAGCATAGTTATGAGAATATCTAGGTATGATCATGTATATAGGCATCACGTCCGAGACAAGTAGACCGAAACGATTCTGCATCTACTACTATTACTCCACTCATCGACCGCTATCCCGCATGCATCTAGAGTATTAAGTTAATAACAGAGTAACGCCTTAAGCAAGATGACATGATGTAGAGGGATAGTTTCATGCAATATGATAAAAACCCCATCTTGTTATCCTCGATGGCAATGATACAATACGTGCCTTGCTGCCCCTTTTGTCACTGGGAAAGGACACCGCAAGATCGAACCCAAAGCTAAGCACTTCTCCCATGGCAAGAACAACCAATCTAGTAGGCCAAACCAAAATGATAATTCGAAGAGACTTGCAAAGATAACCAATCGTACATAAAAGAATTCAGAGAAGATCCAAATATTATTCATAGATAGACTTGATCATAAACCCACAATTCATCGGTCTCAACAAATGTGACGCCCGGGTAATTAAGCTACAGTAACTCTCTGCTAATGATGCCACGTCACTTTGATTACTGTTGCCAATCTTGCGTTAGTTCGAAACCGATTCAAATTCAAAATTCAAAATCTAGGCAAACAATAAAAGTTTTCAAACATTAAAACTAAAATGTTCAAAATGGAACAAATAAATCCTAAATATTAATGGTGGAGAAACCACACTTTTATAAAATGTTTAAATACTATAAGATGAATAAAACAGTAACGAAAACTATTATTTGAATGTTTTTAAAATAATAAACAATTACGGACTACTTTATCTTAGGTGCCATGTTAATTGTGGTAGTGGCATAATTATAAATACTATGTTAGGTATGGCTTTGGTATTTATTAAAAGGTAAAACATATAGAAAATAAATAGAAAACAACAAGCAAAATCTAAAACAGAAAAGATATAAAAAACAACAAAGAAATACTATGCACTGTAGCCCACAATTATAGTACACAGCCCAGCCCACCTAACCCTCATTCCCCCTGGGCCTTGGGCCACTAGCTGGCCTGCTAGGGTTAGATAACCCAACTCCCCCCCTCCACATTCCTCCCGTCCCACTCCCCTCGACCCCCAACCTCGCGCCGCCAGGGACGTGAGACAGAGCTCTCGCGCTCGGTCCCAGCCCTGCTCGCCCGGCCCTCTGACGCCGGCGAGTCCTGCCACCCCCAATAGTTCCCCGCACCCCTCTTCTCCAGCTTCGCTGCCGCCGCTTTCTTGAGCGCTCCCTACTAGCGCGTCTACTTCCTCCCGACGCCAACCATTGCCATGGCTGCCGCGACTCCCCGCCGCCTCCTACTACCCTCCGGCGCAAGACCCAGCTTGCTGGACCGTCGGCCAACTCCAACGCTGCCAGCTCCGCCTGCCTCCTCCCGGCACGCCCGTGCCCGAGGACCGCCACCTTCGCCCCGCAGCTCCTCCGACATTGCCGTATCGAGCCCCTCCGCCCGGGCCACCACCACCATGTCGCCACTGCTGCTTCTCCGCCATCGCCGAGCGCTGCACGAGCCATGTTGTGAGCTCTCGTTTCCCCCCTGACCTCCTCCCGCTCACCACCGTGCCCCATACGCTCGATTCGGTTGAACACCACCATCGAGCACCGCGGGATGTCGTCGCCGGTGTCTACCTAGAGACCTTTTGGTCATGCTCGTACCACCACTGAGGGGGCATCCAACCGGTTCTGTTCGTGCCCGATTTGGTCGTCGGGGCGCATTCCGGTGGGTCACAGGCGCCCCTGTAGCTCGCCGCCACACCCTGCCTCGCTGGAGTGCGCGCATCGGTCTAAAACCGTCGCATGGGCCACTGACTCGTGGGCCTAGGTCATTAACCAGCTAACTAGCCACTAAGCCTAACCCTAAAACTCTCACTAACATGTAGGCCCTACGCTTAATTAAAACTGTTTTATGAGTTAAAATTAACCCATTAGTTAATCAGAAACTGACAGTAGGTCCCCCCATTAATTAAACCAAAATTAAAACCCTGTTAAAAAGAACTGTCTATGACACACGGGACCCACTTGCACTATTCACTGGATGACCAAGTCAACAACTAACTTTCCTGTTGACTTTGACTGGCCCCACATGTCATTGACTGTGGCTGGCTCAGTCTGAGTATAAATGTATTTCACTGTTTAAATTTGAAATTTAATAATTAAATTAAATATGTTAATTTAGAAAATGCATTAAAACTTTAAAAACTTAATATAAAATAAATTGTACATCGGATGAAAATACTTTGTACATGAAAGTTGCTCAGAACGACGAGACGAATCCGAATACGCAGTCCGTTTGTCCGTCACACATCCCTAGCATAGCGAACACACAACTTCCCCCTCCGATTCATCTGTCCGAAAACACGAAACACCGGGGATATTTTCCCGGATGTTCACCGGTATCACCTCATACTGCGTTAGGTCACCCCTAGCACCGCGCATTACCATGTTATGCTTTGTGATGCTTTGATTGCTCTGTTCTTTATTGTTTTCCCCTCTATTACTTCTTTCTGGTAAACCCTGAGACCGCTATCGGTACCCCTGTGATCGACTACATCGACGACGAACCCTTCTTGCCAGAGCAACCAGGCAAGCCCCCCCTTGATCACCAGATATCGCCTACTCTTCTCTATACTGCTTGCATTAGAGTAGTGTAGCATGTTACTGCTTTCCGTTAATCCTATCCTAATGCATAGCCTGTCATTGTTGCTACAGCTGTTGATACCTTACCTGCAATCCTAAATGCTTAGTATAGGATGCTAGTGTTCCATCAATGGCCCTACACCCTTGTCCGTCTGCCATGCTATACTACTGGGCTATGATCACTTCGGGATGTGATCACGGGCATATGTTATACACTTTATACTATTACATTACTTATGATACTGTTCAGAGATGGGGGCTGAAGGGGCAGGTGGCTCCATCCAGGTAGTGGTGGGCCTGAGTTCCCGACGGCCCCCGACTGTTACTTTGTGGCGGAGCGACAGGGCAAGTTGAGACCACCTAGGAGAGAGGTGGGCCTGGCCCTGGTCGACGTTCGCGAATACTTAACCTGCTTAATGAGATCTTGGTATTTGATCTGAGTCTGGCTACTGGCCTATACACACTAACCATCTACGCGGGGACAGTTATGGGCACTCGACGTCGTGGTATCAACCAAAGCCTTCGTGACGGCAGCGACTGAGCGGCGCGCGCCGGGTTGGACCGCGTAACGCAACTTCCTTTGTAATGGAGGTTGCTAGGTCTGCTCTCCGGCCGCCCTCGCAATGTGCAGGTGTGCAATGGGCGATGGGCCCAGACCCCTGCGCCATAGGATTTAGACCGGCGTGCTGACCTCTCTGTTATGCCTAGGTAGGGCTGCGACATGTTGATCTCCCGAGGCCGGGCATGACCCAGGAAAGTGTGTCCGGCCAAATGGGATCGAGCGTGTTCGGTTATGTGGTGCACCCCTGCAGGGAAGTTAATCTATTCGAATAGCCATGATCTTCGGTAACAGGACGACTTGGAGTTGTACCTTGACCTTATGACAACTAGAACCGGATACTTAATAAAACACACCCTTCCAAGTGCCAGATACAACCGGTGATCGCTCTCTCACAGGGCAAGGAGGGGAGGATCATCGGTTAGGATTATGCTGTGCGATGCTACTTGGTGAACTTACCATCCACTCTCTTCTCCTGCTACAAGATGGAGGTTACCAAAAGCGTAGTCTTCGAAAGGACTAGCTATCCCCCTCTTATTCTGGCATTCTGCAGTACAGTCCACATATGATACCCTTAATCCATTTGATACCAATGCATACATATGTAGTGTAGCTCCTCGCTTGCGAGTAGTTTGGATGAGTACTCACGGTTGCTTTGCTCCCTCTTTTCCCCCTTCCTATACCCGATTGCTGCGACCAGACATTGGAGCCCAGGAGCCAAATGACACCATCGACGATGACTCCTACTGCACTGGAGGTGCCTACTACTACGTGCAGCCCGTTGACGACGACCATGAGTAGTTTAGGAGGATCCCAGGCAGGAGGCCTGCGCCTCTTTCGATCTGTATCCCAGTTTGTGCTAGCCTTCTTAAGGCAAACTTGTTTAACTTATGTCTGTACTCAGATATTGTTGCTTCCGCTGACTCGTCTATGATCGAGCTCTTGTATTTGAGCCTTCGAGGTCCCTGGCTTGTAATATGATGCTTGTACGACTTATTTTATTTGTAGAGTTGTGTTTTGATATCTTCCCGTGAGTCCCTGATCTTGATCGTACATGTTTGCATGTATGATTAGTGTACGATTGAATCGGGGGCGTCACAAGTTGGTATCAGAGCTGACTGCCTGTAGGAATCCCCTTCCCAACTTCTTGGTCGAAGTCGAGTCTAGTCATTGAAAAACTTTTACTAACATGGCCGTGTGGCTTACGGGCCCACGTCGCCATTGGGTTCTATTAGGATCTTTTACTCCTTGTCTATACTCTGTGACTCTAATATCTCTTCTATTCGGGTTAAATGAATTTTGCTAAATCTAACATTAGGATCTCGTTATCACTTTCACCCGGAGAGCCCCTTATTACTCATGATCGTCTGCTGCACGTGAAGACCCTGAAGATACTCTCGGCTGTTAACCCGAGAACTTGTGTTCATTGCGTTTGCAATTCCCTACCACCGAAACATCCCTATGGATAAATACTTACACCTGTCGTTCTTACTTTTATTCCCAGTTGATCTTGTTATTACAAGATACCCCGAAATTCTCTCTAATGTTCCGAGAATACTTTGTGCCTACTGCCTTGCAGTTCTTGCCACATGAATATCCCTACGGATAATTTCTCGCACTTACCGAGTATCCACTCCTCCCCAGTTGATTCATGTATGTCACCAATCTTAGAAATACCATTCGATCTTCCGAAAGTCCTCAGGAGCGTATTTCTCTTGAAATTCTTGCTTGCTGGCATTATGGTTAATCCCATAAGTCTCGTAATCATTGGCATCCCTTGTCATTATCATTTTGAGTTCGTTGATTCAAAATGTTGCGAATGCTCGCAATCCTCAATCAGATCCTAGAATTCATCCTTTCGGCTCAGACATCATTTTAAACATGAGCTGAATCTCGACCAATCAAATTGTTGTTGATTTTACCCATAAGCTTACTCAACCTATCCATCCTTAATCAGAGCATTTTCTTCTGATCCTTTGATTTGGAAATCATAATTCCTTTACATGTGAGCTTTGAATTAGCTAGTTGCTTCTATAATCCAATGCCTTCGCATTGTTTCTTCCTTTGGTTGTGTGCCGAAACTCACATCAGCTTCGCTATGGATCGTCGGATCCTTTGTTGAAATATCATCCGACAGTGTCCTTCATATTCAATCACCTTGTGAGTTCTTCCCCGGATACATAATGCCTTTGGTAAATTGTATCCTCTGTTTTCTCAACCATGCTCTGTTTTCGAGCTGGTGGTATTTACGGTTGAAGCTTGTGGTATGTGATTCCACGATACCTTGACGGGTTGAACCTATGCCTTTCTTAATCTGTGTGAACCCGAAAGTTTTCACGGGTCATACTCCTCTGGTAATTCACCAGGTAGGTTTTGACAATGAAATCATTTTTAACTAGAGCAGTGAATGAAAGTTATTGCATTGAAGAAGTGGGAGTCGACCTTGAACCTTGCGTTCATGCCCATGGACACGATGTAGATCTTATCATTAAAGCTTCTCTTAAATTAATTATTCCTTTGGTATAAGTTCATCTTATATCTGGGATCTGGCCTTTTGCAATCGTGGTTCCGACCATGTTCTCCTTTAAATACCATTTCTCGTGCAAGTTTAAGCACTTGTCTTCTGCGGAGTAATACTCCAGTCCAACCTCTACTTTGATTTGTCGTCGAGTATTACCCCCCTGGTATCTCAAGATTATCATGGAACTGCATAACTTCTTATGAGTTCTTCATCAAGTGCTACATTCTCATTGATTC
>NC_057812.1:536309532-536328886 GCF_018294505.1 Triticum aestivum | reverse complement strand
GCTGGATGAACAGTAGATGGTGGAGGTGTGGCTGAACAAGACCCCGTGGTGTGGAGGGCTGGATGAACAGTAGATGGTGGAGGGGTGGTTGAACAGTAGCCAATGGAGTAGCGCGCGGTGGAGGCTGGATGAACAGGAGCCCGTGGAGGCTGGATGAACAGGAGCCCGTGGAGGCTGGAGGAGGTCGACGGTGGAGATGAACAGTATCCTGTGGAGTCCCGTTTTGTGGTACGCCACACCCCTCCCGATGAACAAGACCCCCGTTTCGACCGTAGCGCTCCAACACAAGTCCGTTTCCTCCATTTTGCGGTACGCCACACCGCTCCCGATCAACAGGACCCCCGTTTCGACCGTAGGAGGTCCGTTTCCTCCGTTTTGCGGTACGCCAGACCCCTCCCGATGAACAGGATCCCATTTCGAACATGGCCGGTCGAACATAAGACCGTTTCCTCCGTTCTGTGGTACGCCAGGCCTCATTTCCATCACCTGTTCCGTCCAAGCCCTACCGATGAACACGACGCATTCCATTGCCTCCCTATGAACACGACGACAACGATGTTTCTCCGTTCCGACCCAACCATGTACACGAGCCCTGGCCGTACGTATGCGCGAGTAGGCGTTCGAGACCCCGCCCGTATGTACACATACGTGGCCGTATTTTCTTTCTTGCACCCTGGCCGATGTACGTATGTGTAAATGCTACGTGCGCGCCTCTACTACGACACGGGCGCACCTCTACTACAACACGTACGCGCCTCTACATCGAACAGTATGTACGTACACGTTCGCGACCAGAATGACAACGCTACGTATGCTTCGACCTGGTGGGTCCCGACTGTCAGGCACTTCCTTGCCTGCGAAGATGTAGCTAGTCGGTCCCAGCAGTCAGGGGGCGAATCGTTTTTTGCCCGGATGCACTTCCTTGCGTGCGAAGATGTAGCTGGTGGGTCCCAGCAGTCAGGGGAAACATTTTTTTCGCGAAATACAGTGGCCCGTCCGGTGGGTCCCAGTTGTCAGGTGGAGGAATCATTATTTTCCGCGTAATAAGGAGGCACTTCCTTGCTGCGGCCGTGGACCCAGCTGTCAGCCTCTCCACGTACAGTCCACGTCCGATGGAAGTCGTTCCTTGACCACGTTGACCACGCCGCGCCGAGAGCACCAGGGCGGTGGACGACGGCGAGGCCTAGGAAGGGGATGACATGGAGGCAGGGAAGACTCGGCAGTTGTTTCCCACGTGGAGGGGAGTACGACTGTACAAGGGTTTACCGGTTCGTCTGCCGTCGCCGGAGAATAACAACAGGTGTGGGTGAGTAGAGGGATGGCTAGGCCAGCGATGGGAGTACGGTCGGGCGGTGAGGCCTGCGTGGAAGCACAGCCAGCCGCGAGGAGGAGGGAGCAGGCAGTCCCGCCGGCGCTTGTTTGAGCGGCTGGAGCAGGAAGAGCAGAGATTGAAGAAGCACGACGGCCGTTGGATGGACATCCAACAGTCAGTGCTTGTGCGTCAACCTTTTTTGAGGAAAGCCTCAAATTTGTGGAAAACAACATATAGCCCATCTGCCATTATTTCTAATAATTTACAACCCATTTGCTAATTCTTAAGGTTTTTTTGGAGCCCATATTCTTTTTGTTAGCATTACAGCCCATATTGTGGCAACGGTTAAAAAATTATATGAAATTTTGCATATTTCGGTGCGGTACGAACTGTTTTTAATCCCGAAATTTTGACTCACATTCAAACTGATTTTAAAAATAAATGTATATAAATATAAAATCCAACAAATTCTCCACGCATAAAAATTAATGTAATTTAAAATCTTGAAATTAAAAAAAAGATATTTGAAACTCATTGCCGATTTGATGTGTTTTAAAAATGTACAACCCATTTCTCATTACTGATGGGCCATTTTCTCGGCCAGCCGAATGAAAGCTCTCCTCGTCTTGAAAGATTTGCAGCCCAAGAGGCCTGACAAAGCGACTTACTTGGCAAATCACAAAAAAACTAGGCTGTGGCCATGGACCCAGCTATCAGCCTCTCCATGTACAGTACTCTTCCGATGGAAGTCGTTCCTTGACCATGTTGACCACGCCGCACGGAGAGCACCACGGCGGTGGACGATGGCGAGGCCTAGGAAGGGGACGACGCGGCGGCGGAAGCCCGCGTGGAGAGGACTACGAGGGTTCACTGGTTCGGCTGCGGTGTGAGGCTGCCGTCGCCGTAGGGCCTGGCCAGCGGTGGGAATAGTAGGGGGCGGTGAGGCCTCTACGGCAGCACAACCGGCCACGGGAGGCAGGAGCATGCGGCATGACCCGCGCTGCTTTGGGCGGCTGGAGCAAGAAGACCAGAGGTTGAAGAAGCACTACAGCCATTGGATGGACATCGTACGGTCACTGGAGCTAGAATCGTCAATATTGACTAAGTTGACAAAGCCCTTCGTCCCCGTCAACTTAGTAGGCCCACAAGTCAGCCTCCCAGCAAGGTGGGTCCCAGCTAGCCGAGGGAGTATTCATTTTTTTATGCGTAATAAGGAGGCACTTCCGGTGGGTCCGAGCTGACAGCGGGGGGAATGTTTTTTTCACGAAATACGATGGCCCGTCCGGTGGGTCCCGGCAGTCAGGGGGAAACAATTTTTTCGCAAAATACTGGTGGCCCGTCCGGTGGGTCCCTGCTGTCAGGTGGAGGAATAATTATTTTCCGCATAATAAGGAGGCACTTCCTTGCGGCTGCCGTGGACCCAGCTGTCAGCCTCTCCACGTACAGTACTCTTCCGATGGAAGTCGGTCGTTGACCATGTTAACCACGCCGCGCTGAGAGCACCAGGGCGGTGGAAGACGGCGAGGACTAGGAAGGGGATGACTCGGAGCCGGGGAAGAAGCAGAAGTGGATGCCCACGCGAAGAGGAGTACGAGGGTTCACTGGTTCGGCTGCTGTCACCGCAGAATAACAGGGAGTGTGGGTGAGTAGAGGGATGGCCTGGCCAGCGGTGGGAGTAGTAGGGGGCGGTGAGGCCTCCGCGGCATCACAGCCGGACACAGGAGGCAGGAGCACGCGGCACGACCGGCGCTGGTTTGGGCGTCTAGAGCAAGAAGACCAGAGGTTGCAGAAGCACTACGACCGTTGGATGAACATAGTACGGTAACAGGAGCTAGAATCGTTCATATTGACTAAGTTGACAAAGCCCTCCGTCCCTGTCAACTTGGTAGGCCCACAAGTCAGCCTCCCACTATGCTGGGTTCCAGCTGGTAGGGGGAATATTGATTTTTTTTTGTGCGTAATAAGGAGGCACTTCCTTGCGTGCAAAGATAGCTGGTGGGTCCAACATGTCAGCGGGGGCACTTTATTTCGCAAAATACAGAGGCCCTTCCGATGGGTCCCAGATGTCAGGTGGAGGAATCATTATTTTGCGCGTAATAAGGAGGCATTTCCTTATGTGCGGCCGTGGACCCAGCTGTCAGCCTCTCCACGCACAGTCTACTTCCGATGGTGTCGTTCGTTGACCATGTTGACTACGCCGCGCCGAGCGCATCCAAGGTGGTGGACGACGGCGAGGCCCCGGATAGCAACGAGCCGGAGATGGGAAGACACGGGAGTAGAGTCGCAGACAGAGAGGTGTACGAGGGTTAACTGGTTCTAGTGCGGTGTGGTTCGGCAGTCGGTGGAGAAGAACAGGAGGTATGGAGGGGTGGAGGGATGGCCTGGCCAACGGTGGAGTAGCGCTTCATAGCGAAGCGTGCTAAGAAGAGCTGCTAGCAGCAGGAGGCGGGAGGTGGTCCTGGCGGCGCTGTAGGAAGAAGACGATAGATTGAAGATGGATGCCGGTCGTTGGATGTAAATCCAACGGCTAACATGTCAGAATCATTTGTTGACTAAATTGACAACGACTTGCATTTGCTTCGACCTATTGGCCCACATTCCAGCCTCCAAAAATGTGGCACGTATTCAACCCATTTTTTCCAGAATTTACAGTCTTTTTTTGTGCGGTAGAATTTACAGTCAATTTGATCTTTTTTTGAATTACAACCATTAGCTGGGCTGGGTGAACAAATAATGTAGCATCCATGTGGCCCGTTTATTTTATTTCCTAAAAATTACAAGCCATTTGCACTTTCTCGAAATACACGATTTTGCTGGGCTAATTCTAATTATAATGTTGGGTTGGGCCAGCAATGTTATCAAAAAATAAAAGGGGCTGAGCATTTTGTTATAAATATATTTAAATAATAAGTGATATTATTACATTCGTCCTTAAATCTTACCAAGCTTTTGTACACAATCACTAGGATTTTCGTGCCAAAACAATCCAGGATTTTATTTGTTAAGAAATTATTTTTATAAGTTAATAAGATGTGGGATATTGTTTTCTTACATATGTAAGTATCTATTAAATATATGATGACAATAAAAATAATATATTATACATATACAATATTTTTTTTAGAAAAACAGGGAGCATCTCCCCGGTTCCATTGCTGAGAACGAAACGACAACATATTCTGATACAGCAGCTCAAAGAGCAGTTCGAAAGCAAAGGTAGAAAAGCTACAAACTAGGGGGGGTGGATGAACAAGTTCTTTTAATAACACAAATCACCCGAGCGGTGCCAAAGGCAGAGCGGATAGAGCACTCAAATGACACAAGGAGGGTCCAGCGAAGCCTTCATGGTCTTCAGCCGAGGGGCCGTGTCAGCCTGCGGCGACCAGTAAGAAAGCGGACACACCGGGCTGGAAGGTGTAGCATGGTGGATGTCCCTCTTTTTCGGCGCCAGGTGCCCATCATCTTCATCAGAGATCTTGAGAAGAGCCCACGGGTCCAGCCCCAGAGCAGGTCGAGCCTTGTTCAGCCACAAGTGATCGCCAACGGTTTCTGGAGGGATCTTGTTAGGGTTTCCACGAAGCTCGTCAACTTGTCCTTGTCCGATCCGGAGGAGAGAGTCGCCCAGTTCCTCACCATGTTCCTGATCAATCTCAAGACCTGCGGAATGGAAATCCAGGAGGTGTTACTGAAAATCGTAACATTTCTATATTTCCAGAGGCACCAAAGGACAACTGAGCTAACAATGTTTAAAACTGAGCACTTTTTGGTAGCAATCCAGAATCTGGCGATAGATTCGAAGGATGAGCCAATCTGACTAGAGAAATATTCCTCAATGTGGGCCCAGAGATGTTTAGCAACTATACATTCAAAAAATAGGTGAGAACAAGACTCTTGTTCCAAGCAGTAAACACAATCAAGGGGTTTGATGATGTGTCTCTTCCTAAGGTTATCCCTAGTCATCAATTTGTTTTTGGAGAGAAGCCAGAGAAATACATGAATTTTAGGGGGAACTCTCAATTTCCAGACAGCAGGGATAAACACAGGTTGAACCCCTCTAAAGTTGATAACATGATAGAGGGAGCTGGAGGAATACTTCCCCTTATTGGCCAGCTGCCAAATCAGGGCATCTGGCTCGGCAGTAGAGGTAATGCTTTTGGCAATTTCCTCCAACTGGAACCATTGTTCCATGAGACTATCACTAAAGTTCCTTCTAAAAGAGAGTTTTAGGCATTAACCGTCCCAAACTTCATTGACACTTTTGTTAAGATCATTGCGGACAGAGTAAATAGGCCAAAATTGGACTTCTAGGGGGGATGTGCCAGTCCAAGTATCTTCCGAGAACCTGGTTCTGCTCTCATCCCCTATGTTCCATCTGTAGCCAAATTTCACAACATGCATAATAGATTTTAATCCTTTCCAGAATCTAGAGGTCTTAGGGTTGGAGGAAGGGACCAAAATATTAGGTTTATTTCCTAGGTATTTATGGGCAATAAGAAGTTTCCAGGGTTTCAGGTCTTCCTCATAGAATCTTTTAATCCAAGACACTAGAAGACAGATGTTAATTTCTTGGAGGTTAGGTATGCCTAGGCCTCCAAAATCTTTTTTCATAGAGACTAGGGCCCAATTAGCAAGGTGTAGCTTCCTATTTCCCTCAAAATCATTCCACAAGCAATGAGACATCTGAGAATTGATGAGGTTCACTGCCCATTTAGGGAACTTGAAGAAGGAGCGGAGATACACTGGAATGCTAGCCAAACAAGCTTGTATGAGGATCAATCTACCTCTGTAAGAGAGAAGTTTGCCCCTCCACCCAGCAATCCTTTTAATGATTTTATCCAGAAGGGTTGGATATCCTCTCTCCTCAGTTTATCATAGTGGAGAGGGATACCTAGGTACTTAACGGGGAAGTTACCTTTATTACAGACTAGAATAGAGAGGAAGTCAGCTAACTCCTGATCATCCATGTTGATAGGGATGAGTTCACTTTTAGAGTAGTTGATTCTAATGCCTGAGACTTGTTCAAACCAGGTTAGAATAGTTTTCAGATTGCTAGCATGTGTGGAGTCATTGTCTAATAAAAGGATGGTATCATCTGCATATTGAAGGCAGATGATGCCACCAGGGTAGACCTCAGGACAGAGCCCTTCAATCAGACTATGATCAGCAGCTTTGCTCAGCATTTTAGTAAGAACTTCCACTACTAAATTAAAGAAAAGCGGGGAGATGGGGTCACCTTGCCTAAGGCCTTTACCAGCAAGGAAAAATCACTTTCATAGTTATTTAACTTGACCCTAACAGACCCCCCATGAGTAAGTTGCTGGATCCAACTCTCCTCTATGAAAGGCTTGGAAAAGTTCTAAGAGATCATTTTTCACCAAGTCCCAAAAATGCTGGTAAAAGAAGAAGGGAACCCATCAGGACCAGGAGCCACATCAGGATAAGAGCTAAAAATGTCTTCCTTCACCTCTGTCTCTGAAAATGGGGCTTCTAGCAGCTCATTTTCAGCAGGAGAGACTTTTTCAGAAGCAGAGAAAAAATTGTTTTGTAGAGAGAACCCAGAAGGCTTTTCTTTCTTAAACAGGTCTTTGTAGAAGTCACTAGCCACTTTCAGCATCTCATCTACCTTAGTAACAGGGCCATTAGGGCCATCAAGGGAGTGAATGAGGGTTTTCCTCCTCCTCTGGTTAGCTACTGCATGGAAGTAAGCAGTATTTCTGTCACCCTCCTTAATGTTCCTATCTCTAGACCTTTATTTGGCTTTGATTTCTTCTTGAAGCCAAATTTTCTTGAGCTCTCCATGGACAAAGTTTAATCTATTAGTCTCAGCCTCAGAGAGGTCAGTGGTTTCTGCCTTAATATCTAGAGAATCAAACTCAAGGAGGAGAACCCTTTTGTATCTTCTAAGATTAGCTTCCTCATTGGAGTTCCACCCTTTGGTAGTTCTTCTAGATCTCCTGATTTTGATTTGCCAATTTTCTAGGGGCAGCTGCTCCCGGTAGGCTCATTCCAGATTTTCCTGACTAGCTCAGTAAAATCTTCTCTAAGCAACCACCACTTTTCAAATTTAAAACTATTGCTCTTTGGAGTTTGGTTAAGACCAGAGTCCCAGAGCAAAGGAGTGTGGTCACTACCACATCTGGGCAGAGCTCTACAACTAGAAAGGGGAAAGAAACTATCTAATTCTATGTCACAGAAAATTCTGTCAATGGTGGACATAATCCTGGAGCAGCACTTCCAACATATCTAGCAGAACCATGGGTTTTCCTTCTGACAGGGCAATTCTCAACTTTATGGGTAATCATTTTGCAGATAAAACAACTCTTGGGCTTGACACATTTATCCAAATGATGCCCTGGTTCCCCACAGTTGTAGCAGACCACCTCAGAGTATGCCATAAGGCCCGAAGCAGGGGCAGGAGCAGTTTTCTGGATGTCCTATCTCTTCTTTTGCTGATTCTTGCCTTGAGATTTCCCACTGATCTGAGAGTCAGAACCACCAACAGATTGATCTTAGGCAATTACAGGAGCCTGCCCAGATTTTCCCCCCATTTGGGGCGGAGGTGGGCCATACCACTGCCCAACCGGCGCTCCCCCCATTGTGATAGGGGAAATTCATCGGAGTTCCTGGTTCCTTGTCATCCTCCAGCCATATGTTGTCTCTCAGGAAGCAGAAATAACCACCAGACAGCTCAATTGAAGCAGATTGCAAGCCTAATTTCAATCTTCTGCAGGTTTGGGGGAGAGGTAAGGTAGGGGATCCACCTGCTCCGGCTCCGGTGACGTGCTGGTGGGCAGGAGTCCAGTCAAGCATTCCCATATCGCAGCACGGCGTGGATCTCCTAAATTCACTTCTCCTTTCGCCCATCGAACGAACGCAATCGGCGGCTCACTGGGGTGGGGCATCCTGTGCTTCTTCGAGAAATCTCCTTCGAAGTAGATCCGCAGGGCTAGATTCAGCAGCTCCCAATCCACATGATCCTTGCACATCCGAGCATACTTGCGCGAGTGAGAGAACGGATTCGGTCCCTCCTCGGCTTCCTCCCTCGCAGCTTCCTCCTCTGCCTCCCTCCATTCGCGCATGCATTGGGTCTAGGAGAGAGCGTCGTCGCGGATCTGCATCACCCGCTCCCTCCATCTCCTCCCTCGAGTCTCCCGCAACACCGCCGACGTGACGGAGTCGAGCGGCTGGAGCATCCGCGGGAAGGCTTTGTAGACATGTGGGAGATGCATCTTGTACATCTGCCTGTCTTCCAGCCAATGCCCCGTGGATATGGCCGGCGACTCCATGGGGCATGCGAGCGGACTTGCTGAGGGGGGCAGGCGCGCCCGGAGTCAAGAGGCGGGGGGTGGCAGCGAGATCTATTTGCCAATTACTCCCTCCTTTTCGGTTTATAGGGCTCAATTCAAAAATCTCACCAACCAAGGTAGATGATGAATGGTGGAATACTTTTTGTAGTTTGCAAAAGCACCTAATTAATGCACTTGTTTTCCTCAAAAAATTATGTTTATCAATGCATAAATTGCAATGCATGCATGCATAAAGTACATGCATTGGTCAATTTTCTCTTAATACTTGCATGCAATGATTTAATGCACCTTGGAATCTGAACATGTGATGGAAAACAACCAAATTGAGCCTTATAAAATGGAAAATCTAAAATTTTGAGATAAGCCCTATAAACTGAAAAGGAGGGAGTATGTGAACTAAACAGTCAACATATTAAATAATTTAAATATATATAATATAGTTAGAATGGAAACATAAGTTGGACCTGGCGTTCCTATTCTTATATAGAAAAATAGAACAGACCTCTGCGTTTTCTTCAAAAAAATACATAAATCGGGCTGCCAAAAATAAAACCTCGGATGGGAGGTCCATAGGCCGGTCGATACATGACGGCCCTAAGAAAATACAAACAGGCCTATGGACCTCCCATCCGAGGTTGTGAGCTGCGCATGTTAAAATGAAAGCCTAGATGGGGCAGCCCAAAACCACGTCCAACACTTGCCAAAACTTTGTCCCTCGTTTTCTCTGTGTTTCGCACACTCGACATTGTGTGGGCATTTTGACTGTGCATCATATGAAGATGTGCTATGCATGAATGTTGATCAACATGATGTTAACTCGCTGGTAGTTCCATTTTCGACCATGAATAAAACTTCCAACATGATGTTAACCCTGTTTGAAAAGGCCGTGTTAATATAAATGCTCTGCCTCTGAAAGTTGCAGTTTCTTATCTGAAACTGAACTTGCAGTTTCTTATCTGAAACTGAAACTTGCAGTTTCTTCTCTGAGAATCACATTGTCTGCACTTTTATACTCCTATGACACTACATTTTTTTAAGTGCTAAAAATAGATATCTAGAATTCATAAAATACTTTATATGCTCAATACTGCAAATCTGAAATTCAAAAGACATTCATATCTGAAAGTACTCTCAAAATACACAACACAAAACACAATTCACAACCTACAAATACTGACAACCCTAAGCTCCTCCTGACAATTCACAACCTGCCCGACTATTGGGCTGGGGGGGGGGGCAGCCCCCTCCTATTCCTCGGCGGCAGACAGCCGCCCCGTGAGACGATGTGAACGGCGAGGGAGACGATGGCGGGGAAGCATCGTCGGGCCAACTGCTTTTCTCCTCTTGCAGTTGGGTTCGGTTGACGAAGACTCCACCGGCTCGCTCTGGCAGGACACCCTCACAAACGGCACCCTGTAGATGCTCGATCCTTCAATCTCTGGTGGATGCTCCATCTGGGATCGATACTGCCACCACCGCTCCCTCACGATCGGATTCGGTGAATATGCTTGCTCCATGGCCTAGAGGAGCAGCTCTATGTACTCCGACGTGACTCCCTCTGGGAGTATCGCCGCCTTTTCACTATGTTGCAGATATTTGGCCATGGATGTCGCCGTCACCGCTAGTTGGTCCTTGTTGTCAAACCAAGACTATATCTCCAACATCCTAGCTAGCTGCACAGGGTCACCGTCTGCGATCCTCACGTATCGGTTGTACTCCTCCATCGATCTACTTCTCCACAGCACCTTCTCTCGCCTGCGGTGGTTTTTGAATGGAAGAGGAGAGGAGCAGCGCTGGTTTTGGATTAGAACAGGAGAGGAGCGATGATGGTTTTGGACTGGAACAGGGGAGGAGGGGTGGTGGTTTTGAAATGGAAGAGGAGAGGAGCGGCGCTGCATTTAGATTGGAACAGGAGAGGAGCGGCGGTGGTTTAAGAGGAGAAGAGCAGAAGAGCGGCGTTGGTCTTGGAAGTATTTTTTTGTTGTTTCGCGTATTTTGGGTCAAAGTTTGACCACGTACTATATTTGACAAGCAAAATGTGAATGCATGTCACCAAAAATTGTATCGTTTGGTTCGTATCTGAATGTACTTTCAAATTATACTCCCTCCATTTTTGTATACAAGGCCACAAACTCATATTACAGGTACCAAGGTAAAAATCAATGCTATGTTTAAGTCAATGTTGCAAGCTAGCTTGTCACCTTGATTGTCGTGTTAATTAATGTGGTTTTTCTCTCCCAAGCACAACAAGCCAACCCTCTTACTCCTCATTGGTTGATTAATGTTGGGAATGCAAGCTAACCTTCTCACTCCCACATGCACATAAGGGATATTAATGTCCTCGGGTGCTAGTACGAGGCAAACACCATCAATTTTGCCTCGATTAATGTTAGTGGCCTTGTATAGTTGCAAATTGTAATTTTGATAGTGGCCTTGTATACAACGTATAACATATATTTTATGTGCGAAAATCATGGTCAATTATGACCCAGAATAAAAGGGAGACTAGTTAATGTGGGGTCGCTTTCTTAATTGAAGGGTAAACTGATTTTGATTTTGATCCAGTCAGAGCGCGCCGGCCCTCTCCTCCAATCCTAAATCGCTGCCGCACGCCCTCTCCCTCTGGTCCATTGCAAAACCACCTCCTCTCCTCTCCATCATCTCCATTCCAAAACCACCGTCTCGCCTCTTCCTCTTCTCTATTGCAAGACCACCATCTCTCCTCCGTTTTCTAGATGATTTGCTCCATGGTGCGGGCGCAATCCATCGATACAAAATTAGTATATTGTATACTATTTAAAAGTCGAGGGTGGGGCTTTTCTTGCGCGGTAGTCGGCGGGGCAGTTCCGCCTAGTCGGTTCGACGGAGACGTGAGAAGACGAGGGAGTAGGCTGCTGCAAACATAGGGCTGTGTGATTTGACAGCGAGTTACTGCTGGATAGGTGGGGCCCCGTGATTTGACTTGCCATTATCATTTTAACTGCGGCGCTACGACTGGCGTGAGTCTCCCAGATTCCTGACCACCTCCATACAGGTGCCTCTCCCAATGCTCCAACATGTAGTAGAGGCTGGCTCTTGCATGAGAGCCCACTTCTCCACTTTTTCCTTGCCTCTCTTTCCTCCACATATGCAAAAATGCCATGTAAAGTGCACTATTGTACTTACTTTTACTTGCTCGTACAGGTGCTTAAGTTTGCCACATAGGCATAAAGTCTGATGTGGAAAGTTAATCAAGAATAGAGAGACTAGTTTGGTGACCCAAGGAGGAAACGGTGCTAAGCGCGTGTACCTAGGTGAAAAGACAATTTTGAGTCTATAGCTAATTAAATGAAGCAAACTTAGCAACACCATTTCATTGGAAGAGGTCACTCCTTGGCAAATGCAATAAATACACGCGCTTAGCACCGTTTCTTCCTTGAGTACGAAGAAAGAGATAGAGAGGAGTAAAAAATACACTTATAGCCAACCTTGTTGTAGTATGAGTGACTAAGTGATGACTATGTATGACATGCCAACATCAGATAGCCTAACGCACCGTGTTAAATCTCCAAGGGCGCGACCGCGCGAGCGATGCGACGGTCGTGGTAGGCGTGACCATGATACGGGCTGCTGGCAGCCCTTGGATCTAAGATCAAACGGTCGCATGCTAAGTTGCTGAAAATTTGCAGAATAACCCTCCACGGTAGGATATTCACCCATAGATCTAGAATCACGCCATGCAACCATTCGATCTCAGATCCAAGGGCTCTCGGAAGCCCGTATCATGGGAGAATGGAAAGCCACTACCCTTCCGTTCGCATGCTGGCAGTTCGCTCCTACTTGTCCCAGCACGTCCTTTAATACTACGGCGGTTCGCTTCTAGTCGTCCCGTCCATTCACATTATGGCAGTTCCACTAATCCTAACCCTCCTCCCAAATCCATGGTGTCCCAAATCTCCACGATCGGCGGTGAGTACAAGGTTAGAACCATCACCAGCGATGAGTTCGACGTCATCTACACCCGTTCTTCCATGACGGTGAAAGGATGCCTTTCTCGCTTCAGCCGCATGTTCGAAAACTCAGATGATAAGTGGGTCGCTGGGCTAGATGTTTTGTACACCACAGTCCTGGGACGAGAGAAGGATCTAAAGGACGAAGAGAGGAAAAAACCCGCCATGATCCAGGTTTGCGTACATAATGTTTGCTTGGTCTACCACATATGCCATGCCGATGTTGAGTGCCAAGATTTTAAGAACTTCCTCAAGGACAAAACAGTGAAATTCATTACTGTAGACTTTGGTAACGACAAAGAAGTCCTGCGTCGGATAGGCCTCGTTGTAGGCAACACCTTTGACCTCCAGAAGAATCGGCTGGTGTCCTCCTGTCAGCCTTCAATGCTGACCCTGGCAGGAGCCATGGTTCATCCTTCATACGGTAAACTGGAGAAACCTCATTACACGTTTCATCGTCATGCATGGCAGCGGAATGTACTAGATATAGACCACATCCACTATGCTGCAATGGATGGCTACCTTTGCTTCAATATCTACAAGGGTTGGATGAAGAGCAACAGCCAAGTGTGCGGTTCAAGCAAAGAAGTATCGGCCAAGAGGAAGAGGGACAAGGACGAAGTCGAGGACGTGGACGAGGACTCCGAGTAAGGTGGCACTGTCGTTGCTCATGGTGGTTCTAATGAAGTGTCTACCAGAATAGTTGCAAAGTTTAATTTCAGGTGTGCTTAATTTAATTTGAGGGGTGTGTTGTGCCGAGCCCCCAGCAGAACTATGTTATGTTTCTTCTCGTTACTTTAACTCTTTAGTATGTACATACTAGTATTTCTTACATTTCATCTTTTAGTTGGTATAGTACTAACACTCGTTTCTTCACATTATATATGTACAATATATATGGCCAACATCATATAGCCAGCAGTTTAGTTGTCAAAGAATTTGAGGGTGCTTAGTTTTGTCAAAGAATTTCAGGATGCTTAGAGGGTGCTTGGATCCAAGGGACTTATTTTAGTCTGACTAAAAATAGTCTCTTTAAGAGGCTAAAGTTCCAAGCACCCCTGACTAAAGAGGGGCTAAAACTAGTCTTGAGACTAATTTTTTTAGTCAGGGGTACCCCTGCTAAAATGTGGATTAGTCCTCTCTCTACTCATTTAACTCCTCTCCTTTAACACAGACGAGTTCTTTGGAGGGTTTGGAGGATAATAAATGCTCATTAACTTGATTTTAGCCTTTTTAGTATTTGGATCCAAGCATGGGTGAGGCTAGCATGTTTTAGTCCCACTACTTTTAGTCATGGGACTAAAACATATCCAAGCACCCTCTTAGTTTTATTTGAGGGGTGGGTTGTGCTAGACACCATTATTGTGACTAGCCTTTTTAATAGTATTATATGCATAATTTGGCGATGAGCGCTCTCTATATGTACCACCTTTTTTTAATTTCAAGTTTTGCTCCATGGCGCAATCCATCAATACTACTGCTGTACAAAATTATTCATTTTTAAAGGCTAGAGGGCGGGGCAGTCTAGATTGGTCGGTTTCACGAGAGGCGAGGGCCTTTGTGATTTGACGGCTCATTACTGCTGGAAGGCGGGGCCTTGTGATTTGACTGCTCGTATAAATGCGCCGACGACCTGATCGAGGATGAGCAAAGAACCGTGCGGTATACTCAAGTTTTCCACTGGAGTAGTACTGCGACGGAGGAGAACGAAACACGACAGCCCAGTGCCATATGGCGATAAAAATGATCTAATTTGCTAGTCATCTCATTGTTAGCATTGTTCTATCCATTCCCTAAAAAAACATTGTTCTATTCATGCGTCGTAGAGAACATTCCACGTGCGGAGAAACACCCGAAGCAAAAGATGAAACACAAGAGCAAAAATAAGAAGGAAGATTATCACCCCAAATGATCTAATTTGTCGCGGAGTCGTAACTACTTCTCCATCGCCTCCACGACCTCCATCTCCTTGCGCGTCTCCTCCACCATCTTCATCATTGTGTCCATGACGCGCATTTCTCGACGCGAGGCTTCATCATCTGTTCCATGGCCATATTACGTACCTTGACAGCAGCCGGGTGCTCGATGCGGAGCTTTGTCAACTCTTCCTTCTGTTCCGTGGCGAGGGCCTGCAGCATCTTCATCTAGGAACTACTATTCTCATGCAGCTTCTTCCAGCCGGCGTTCTTCTCCTTCAACAGGTCGATCTCGTGGAAGAGCTTCACATTCTCCTCCCGAAGTCGCAAGATTTCGCCGGTCGCCTTATTCTCCGAGGCAATGCTCTTCTTCAGCAGAATCACCAAGACGGTGGTCAACTCCCCCTGCTGATTGAGCTCAGCGGGCATGTCGTCGAGGCTCTCCTTCAGCAACTCCATCAAGCCTTGGATGAACTCCTTCTGCTTATTGAGCTGATCGGGCATGCCGTCGAGGGATAACGACTCCAGCTCCACCGGCTTGGCATGTTCGCCTCCGTGGCTAGGGCGCTCCTGGGAGCCATCGCCTGCCCATGAGAGATCTTTCGAGGTCTCTGCGTGGCGGCGAGCCCTCTTTTTTTCTATAGCCTTGGTTGCCACTCCCTTGTTGCGAGTAGTTCTCGACCTAGAGCTCTGCTCACCGGCCATGGCAACGACGGACGAAGAAGAAGCACTTATGAGGAGGAAAGGTAGAGTGATTTTCGGTTAGGCAGTTCCCCTTTTTATAACCTAAGTACTAGCACTAGTACTAATACCTGCATAGTGGGAACACGTTCAGGTTTGGTACGTACTACTAGTAGGTGTGAGCAGGCTTTCGAATGTGATGGGAACAAGGTAAAGATTAATTGATGGTTTTGGTTTCGAGGCCCGAAACTACTCCCGATGAGTTTAGCGGAACATAAATTTCAAGTACTACACTGCTCAAATGCATAAATATTATGTTACTGTAAAAAATTGGCACAAAATACGAAGGAGACCAATGGAAGTACTACTAGCAACCCATGATTTAACTACTCGCATGCGCGCAGTGGAGTAATAATGTCTTTCCTCCGCCCTCACGTCCACTCAATTTGCATGCGCTGTATTAATTGACCATCAATGAAGTGAACGACTTTACACGCGTCAAATTATCACATGGGGTGGATCTTGGTACAAAATTGCATCCACCCGTGTACCCGCGTGTGTGTGCAAGGAATGAGTGCGTGCATGGCATGCGTGCACATCTTCGCTTCGTGCATGTACCTCTAGTATGGCTTAGGGAGGACGAGTACATTCTTCTGGAACCAGCAGCACGTCACTGTGATCAATCCTCGCAAGGAGGTCGCGACAACGCCTACACATGTGCCACGTGGCTTCATGAACTATAAGAGAGACACTGTGTAGCGTGCCATTGGTATTCTAATTTACTTTTTTTGCACATACTCGAAGTACTAGTAAGGTACACGTGCATTGCACGCATCAGATTTTGCAACCAAATTATGAATAAATACCACACTATAGCATGTAAGCTCTGAGTCATATATGCCTGATGTAGCCCTTCGTTTAATTCTTATAGTTCATCTCATTCAAAATCAATTAGTTTTTATAAAAAAGCTAAGAACGCGGGAATAGGAAAAACATGGGATTATAGTGGAATGTAGTCTTGAATCCTACAGGATTATACGACTATTTGATTGTGCATAGGAAAAACGCAGAATTCTTTCAAAGAGGTTTGAGTGGATGGGATGTTTCCTATGAAATCTAGTGCAAATGAATCATATGGAAAAATTCCTATGGTTTACAATCCTACGAATCAAACAACCAAGATAGGAAAATTCCTAATGATTAGAATCCTCCAAAATTCCTTTGAGAATCCTTTGAATCAAAGAAGCCCTTAATCTATTTTATGATTCATGGAGTTGTGCGTTGTAAAGCATAAAGTAAAAACAAATAATGGCAATTCAACTAGAAAAAAGTTTGGGCAGTTATGATTCGGAAGATTCTAGAACAAAAGAGAACCACTATTGTTTTGAGGTTTGTGCATTATGCTTAAGTTCAACCATGGAGTCTGCTAGATTGTACATGCGGAAAAATCCGGTGGGGGGCTAGAAGATGGTGCAAGGGGCCGAGTGGAGGGAGACTATGAAGGAATGCACAAGTGCGAGATCGATATTTAGAGAGAGGGGGCGAACACGTGGGCTGATGCACGCAGTGGTGGAGCCATGAAAAATAAATGAGCTAGGGGGCCAAGTTGCTAATCCTTTATGAGGAGGGTCAATTCATGAACTTAAACCATTTTTAGCAGCAATTGTCTAATGATCACATTCATATTAGCCTTGATATATGGTGATGTTAGGGGGGAGGGGGGCAGGGCCCTTACTGCCCCTGTCTTCGCCATTGTGCACGCGTCTGAGAGATGAAGCGAAAGGCATGGATGATGAGAGGGGGACGTTGGATACATAATTAATGTGGGTGTATTAGCTATATATGTTAATCCTATATAGAGAGGCATAGATTGATCGATGTGGACGTGGGAAAGAGGGTGAGACCTCACTGGATATATCGACTGATCGGTTTGTGTGGAAAACTATGAAAGACCTAGCTATATACACACATACATATAGGAACATCAATCGTTGCGCATGCACGCGTGAGAGATAAAGAATGCCCGATATGATGGAGAGGGCGATGTGTGTTGGTGTGTGCCTTCATGGGAGACTGACCTGAAGAAAAAGATTGCATGCTTGCGATGGATAATGCCGACTGGTAGTTTGTGTGCATGCATGCACGAGAGAAAGTTAGTGGTACAATTATGAAGAGAAGACTACTATGTGGGTGTAAAAGAATAGCTGAATAGGTGAGGTCACAATCAATGTAAAGTTGAATTCAAATATTTGAATAAGAGATCCTGATGTTTGAAACCCATGCATGCATGAATATAACAGAGATCTGTGCGGTGTGGTTTGGAAATGAGCATGTTGTAATGTATACACATTGAACAAGGTCAGACTGATTTGAATTTGAGAAAGTGATGGCAGACATCATTTGGCCACGTCGCATCCGTCCATGGACACACTATTCTAATTGGAGATGATGGGCGGCTTTTGCATCACATATCTATATCTATACCCCTATATATATTTTATATTTTATATTTTTTTATATTGTGTGCGGGTAACTTTAACTTTGAAAGATGGTCGTTGGATGAGGCGAATCCGATGGTCCAAAGATGGCAAATTTGAGCATTACTGGCCGTTGGATATCATCTAGATTCCACCAGATTTCGCCACATGTATAATCTAGAAGACTCCATGGTTGAACTTAAGCATAATGCACAAACATCAAAACACAAGCACTTCTTATTTGTTCTAGAATCTTCCGTATTAGAATTGCCCAACTGTTTTTCTACATGATTTGCCATTATTTGTTTTTACTTTATGTCTTACGATGCACAATTCCATGAATCTTAAAATAGATTAGCTTTCTTATAAAAACTAGATGATTTTGAATGAAATGAACTATAAGAATTAAACGAACATCTACAACATGCATATATGACTCAAAGCTTGCATGCTATAATGTGGTATTTATTCATAATTTGCTTGCCAAATCTCATGCGTGCAATGCACGTGTACCTTACTCTAGTCTAAATGGTGTTTCTGTGTGTGCTGTGCGTGTTGAGGTGCAAATTGTCTTTTTTGGGTACACGTTAAGCTTGTTCTTCCGAATTTCAAGCCGCGCCTTGTTATGCCGAAAATTCAAGCTAGCATCTCTGTCTATCGTGCTGCAAAACTCCCGCCTCTTCAACCCACACCTTGTTAGCCCGGAATATTTAAGATATATCTTTGTCTTGTTGTGCTCCGACAACTCCCTCCATCTCAACCCGTGTCTTGCTATTCCAAAATTACAACGCGCGTGAAAACTCCCACCTCCTGTGAAATCTCGACACACGAAATGCCCGTGGTACCCCTGCACCGAAAAAACCGCCTCAAATCGGTGGGGGTACTTTCGTAACTTACCCCATTTCGGACAAGCGCGTCTCTAAGCCATGGTTCCCCACTGCCATCCCATCCGCCCACCCATTCGTACACCGAGGCCGCGAAAACCCGTGATGAAACCCCACACCCTGCTCCGTCCGCCACCCAGCCGGAGCCTCTTCCCCGACGACATCGTCCACAGCAACACCTCGACGTCCCTCATCCACCGTACTGGATGAGGATCCATCGTCGATCTCATTGTCCCGCCGGTTCAGCCACCCCATCCTCCACCTCCAAGGAGCTGCCTCGACGTTCCCCTCGTCTTTCGCGCCACCTCCATTCCCACACCGCCGTCTTCACCTGCACCATCGGAAGAGCATCATCATCACCGTTTCCTCGGATGAAGCTGCGGCCTAATCGGTGCCACCAAAGAGGTTGTACACTAATTGCCGCATTTTCTTCTTGATTCGATCTCACGGTGTTGCCGGCGCTCGGTCCCGAGATGACACGTCGGGGCTCCATCCACGGCGGTGTCGCCGGCCACTTCCTCCATGGCGTCGCTCCCTTGGCGGCGACGTCCACATCAGTAGGACCTGTTGCTGCTTTAGCTCTCATTCACGCTGTTGCTCTGCTCTTTCTCTTGGTCCCCTGCCTGGTCTGCTCGTGCTATTGCTCTTGCTCACGCTGCTGCTCTCGCTCTTGCTCTTGCTTGCGATGCTGCTCCGATTTAGCTACTCTTCACTCCGATGCCGCCGGGGTGAAGGAAGAACCAGCCGCAGCGGGGAGGGGGGCTCGTCGGAGAGGTACCCCACTATCT
>NC_057812.1:536225670-536309228 GCF_018294505.1 Triticum aestivum | reverse complement strand
CAGCGGACCAGCGGTGGGGAGTGTTTTCGGGGTGGGCGGGGCGGTGCACCGCCGGCCGCGGGCGGCGGGGGGCTGCTGTTTGGCCGGTGGTGGCTGGCAGCTCAGGGGGGTGGAGGTTGAAAATGAACCGCGGGCCCTTGATTTCGTATCTAATGGCTGCAAAATCGACTGACCAGAGATAAAAAAGTCAGTCAACCGACGTGTAGCCTCACCTTGCTAGTGCGTTCAGTTTTGACAACAAAATTCAGTTTCGACAGCAAAATTCAGTTTCGACAGTTAAGTTCAGTTTCGACAGTTAAGTTCAGTTTCGACAGTTAAATTCAGTTTCGACAGTTAAGTTCAGAGATGAGCGGCTGATGTATTTTACATCTAGCACTTTATGGTTATGTATTTTACGTCATGTATTGGAGATGCTATTAGAATTCCACTCAGGTTAACATTGTTCATTGTCTCTATTGTCCTGCTTCAGCCTCGGCGTCGTACAACTCACCGAAGCTGCTCCAACGATGAAACCCTCCATCACAGTGGAGCAGTACCTCGGGCTCCATCTCCAGACGCCTAATATCTTCTTCCCCTCCTCCGACAGCCAAGTCAGCCGGAGCATCCTCACCGTCCAAATCAATCACGCTGAGATCGACATGGCTTCGCCAAAGAGGTTGTACACTTGTTGCATCTCTTTTTTACTCTACATGTTATATATATTGTCCACTGAGCACTCGTAGTAACGGGAAATACGATTATTTTATCCTACTATATGACAAGTAGTGAGGTACCAGGCAACTTAGCTATCCGTGATGGACTCTCTTGAACACCATCATTATTTATCTCCGCGCGTGAGCTATGCATTTGTCGATGGGCCTGGGAGTTGAGCAAGTATGGCAGTGGCCTGGGTCCAAAGTAATAGAAGTAGCACAAAAACGTTTTTTTAGTGTAGGATTTTCCTTGCTCAAGCCTGCCTACTAGAATCGCCAGTGCTTGAAAAGAAAAGTGTATGAAAAACATCGGAATTGGAAAGTTTCCTATGGTACTACTTTTCATGAATTTGGTGCAAAGGAATGGAGCAAAGGAAAACTGTAGGATTTGTTCCTTTAGTGTCTCCTTGAAAGAAAAACCGTAGGAATTCTAATTTCAACTTCTCCTCCTTTTCATATTCCTATTCATCAAGCACAAGACTAAGAGATAGTAGCATAATAGCATTATAACCGTACATTTTCTTGTGGTTTGACTTAATCTCACCATGCTTTTTTGCATCCTGTGATCTTCCAATTGTTGTGAATCAAACACCCAGATTGGCAGAAATCCTGTGTTTTTAAATTCTCTGTTTTGCACATGCATTCCTATCCTATTCCTGTCTATTTCCTATCCCTGCATTGTTAGAATCCTCAAATTCAATCAAGCCCTTACTCAATTACTTCTGTTACAGATATGTGTCAAAGAAAACCTTGTGTGGTTTGTTCTGCTCCTGTGGCGCTGTGTTCCACCCCAGCACAGCTGCTCTAACGACGGAAGGGTTCACCACAGCAGGGATCCGCTCTCCAGACTGTCTTTCGCTGCCTCAGATCTTCTTCCCCGCCGCCGGCAGCCACGGCAACTGCATTACCATCATCAACTGAGCAGATGACCTTGAGGACTACATGGGTCCACAAGAGAGGTCGCACTCTTCCATGTCTGCTTACGTTATGCGTCGCTTAATATGATGACATGCTACATTATCATCGTGTTCACCTATTAGACTCCGAGTCAAGTCCAAACTAATGCTGAAACTTGAGTTTTTAAATGGTTGTGGGGGTACATATTGGGGCAGCAATCAGTACTATCTGTCTACTATCTGGTTAATCTCCGGTGTCTACTATGAGTTTCATGTTGGGTGCAAACAAACATTAAAGGAGCCATTATCTGTATTTTTTAACTAAAGCTATTATCTGCCTGCTATCATTGGTTTTGGGTCTATCCACAGTTTGCTACCATCACTCTGGATTTGCGCATGCACTCCTTACATAATCTCACTATGTTTTATTCCTATGCATGCCAGTTATTGTACACAATGGAACTGATCATGTAGAGCAAAAGATACGAGCCTTGCGTGGCAATAAAATTTCATGCAGACGTTGTTCCATGGTGGGCGCAAAGGCAGCCCCCCTCCACCCATTTCGGATCGTAATCAAGAGGAAGATAACTGTTATGAGGGGGATTCAGAAGGAGAAGACCACTCCTATTTACCCCATGAGGTCTTCGCTCTAACTTGGCATGCTGATGTTGGTAATATCATGCATATGGTGCCTTGCATTGCTTACTGTATACATTAAAGATGTCATCCGCTTAGTTTAGACATGCTTTGTGTCAATGCCATCTGTTTAGTTTCTTTATCGTATATGTGAATCATGCAATGCCATCTTGTCTAGCCAGGCATCATATATGTGAATTTTGCAATGCCACCCTGGTTAGCCAATCATCTTATATGTGAATTATATCATGCCATCATTTTTTTATTACGTGTTAAATTTCTCAACAATTTTAGTACATTCAATTACTCTTCCCGTGCATCAGCCATTTGGCACGGTCATGGAAAAATCTGGAGTGGAAACAAGGTCTTCAGAGCAGACAATGCTATCTGATGAAGCGCATGTCTTTCTGGTTACCGATAGCTCCTCAAAGGAGGATTCGGAGACAGATGACCAGTCATATCCCCCCCGAGGTGCATGCCCTAACTTGGCAGGGTTATGTTGCTCATATCGTGCGTATGGTATCTTGCATTGCTATGTCATTTGCTTAGTTTAGACATGCTTTGTGTGAATGCCACCTGTTTAGTGTCTAATTACCATATATGTGAATTATGCAATGCCATCTTGTTGCAAGACATTATATATGTGAATTATGCAATGTTATCTTGTTGCAAGGCATTATGTATGTGAATTATGCAATGCCATGCTATTTAGGCAAGCGTCATATATGTGAATTATATCATGTTGTCCTTTTTTTGTATTTCTCATTGCTTTTGTCGACAATGTTTGTATATTCAACTGCTCTTCCTGTGCATCAGCCATTTGAATTGGTGATGGAGAAATCTGGAGTGAAAACAAGGTCTTCAGAGCAGACAATGCTACCTGCTGAAGCAGATATCTTGCTGGTTACAGATAGCTCTTCAGAGGAAGATTCAGAGGCAGATGACCAATCCTATTATCCCCCTAAGGTGTATGCTCAAACAAGGTAGGGTTATATTACTCATATAATGCATATGTTGTATTGCGATGCTTAGTTTTTACATCATATACACAATATTGAATGCCATCTCCTTAGTTGACACATCATATATGCGATTGCCTTCTGCTCACTTAAATCATATATTTGAATTATGTCATGCCATGATGTTTACATAGACAACATGTATCTGAATTATGGCATGCCAACCCATTTTCTAAAGACATAATATAGTTATATCATCTCATCCTGTTTACATAGTCATCATATTTAAATTATGTCATTCTATCCATGAATTATATCATGCCATCATGTTTCCATCGACGGCATGTTTGTGATTTATGGCATGCCAACCACTTTAATAGACACATCGTATAGTTAAATCATGTCATCCTGTTTACATAGTCATCATATTTTGAAGTATGTCATTCTATCCTGTTTAGTTAGCCATCATACATGTGAAATTGTGTCATGCTATCCTATTTAATTAGCCATCATATATGTGAAATTATGTCCTGCTATTCTGTTTGCTTAGACAACATAAATGTGAATTATTTCATGCCCTGTTTTCTTCCCTACTATCCATTGCACCTGTCTATCTTACAATGTCTGTACATTCAATTACTTTTCTTGTTTATCAACCATTTCAATTGGAGGGAGTGATGGCAGTATCTGTGGGAGTAGAAACACGGTCTTTAGAAAAGATCGTGCTACCTGTCAATGCAGATAGAACCACGGTTGTACTTGCCCAAGAACTAGATCCACCACACATAACCCACACTCATGCAGATTGTACCCCTACCCAGTTGGACAGAGAACCAGCTACACCCCTTCTAACCCCAACCCCAGCAGATAGACACCTAGTTCCCGTTGACACAACACCGTCTCCACCACAGAGCACCCAAACACGAGCAGTTAGTAAGGCAACTGCAGTGCCCAAATCACGAGGACCACCACTCTGAAGCAGAAGTCAACGCTTAAAGCAGAAGAAGAATTGTTCTCAGGTCAGGTTCCGTAGCTATGGTTCATACTACTTTGCTCTTGCATCACTGTATTTACTGATACCAACTAATTTCAAATTTGAAGGACGCAATTGGAACTCCAATGGCGCAACAGGTATGTTTTAAACCTGTTTCTTCAATGTGTTTGGCTGTTTGCTGTTGTAACTTGCTCTATGTTGATTTCAGTTTCAATTGAATAAACAGTTATGTTCTTATGCCATGCACATTACAAGTGTTGTTATTGCTGTGAAGTTTCCCACACTTATATTCTGTCTATGCTGCTTTGTCTTAAATAGATATGATTCGAACTGTATCTATCTTGATTTGGCAACATAAACTAGAAGGATATAGACCATACAGTTACCATACTACATAGATATATGTTTGTTTCATGCTGTTATCCTGTCCACCTTACTACTGAATTGGTTTACCAAAATGAGTTTCATATACTACATTGTAAACCTGAGATGTGTTTGTTTGTTTCTCTTTTAGAACGCGGATAAAATATTGGAGAAGAGTACCCTGTTATGCAATGGTAAAGGAAGTAATGCAGATAAGGTTCAAAATAGTGAGACATCCCTATTGGTCTCCAAGAAAGCTGATAAAAACTATATTGAAGACACTAAGACAACCCCAAAGTCCTATCTTGATGTAGTGTTCGAGTTACTGGCTACCACTACTGGCACCAGCTCTTCGAACTCATTGCCTGAATCAGTTCGGCTTCTTGACTCTCAACTTCAAGTCGAAAGACATCGATCAGATGTTATGCGACAGGAAGCCGAAGGACTGAGGAAGTCCCTGCAGAATTCAGATGCATACTTTCTGGTGCAACAGCAAGCGCTTGAGGACTTAAGCGCCAAACAAGAGAAAGTTATTAAGCTTGCTAAGCATCTTGCCAGCATTATGGGTACCGAGGATATTGTTTCTTGAGCTCTTCTGAAGTGGTTTCAGTTCTAGACTTGTTTTGCTGCGGCGTTTATATGCTGTTGTGTTCCCTATATTTGCACTGGTGGTGAACTTTGATGCCCAGTGGATGTAATATGTGTAATAGCCGTGATAGCATAATGTAAGTTGCTTTCTTATTTATTTCCTTATTGTCTTGTTTATTTGTTTGCTTGTAGTCAGTGGAGTTATTTTTCTGCGGTTTGCTAGTGGCCGCAATAACCTGTTTTTTAAAACTAGGCCACAATAACCATGGGCTAATATTTACTGTAGTGACACTGGGCCTCCTACGGGCCGTATAAACAGTGGGCCTTCTACGGGCTGTAGAAACAGTGGGCCTTCTATGGGCCGTAGAAACAATGGGCCTTCTATGGGCCGTATCATCAGTGGGCCTTCTACGGGCCGTATCATCAATGGGCCTTATACGGGCCAAACAGACCGCATTCTGGCCGTAAACGGGCTAGAGTTGGAATCGTCCATTCATGGGCCGACCATAATGGGCCATCGTTAATAGGCCGTATTTGATGACGCTATGAAAATGGCCCAACGTATTAACGGACCACAAACGGGCCGACTGTAACCACGGGCTGAATTTGGCCCACAAGCAGAAAATGACAGTAACGGGCCGTAAGTAAACGAATGCTGGAAATGAGCCCAAGAATAAATGGGCTCTGAGAAGGCTGAAAGATAACATGGGCTGGAGATGGCCCAATGGAATAACAGGCCGTTAATGGGTATAAAGTGATACACTGTTCATTACGGGCCAATTTCACCACAGGCCGTTAACGGGTGTAAAGTGATACACTGTTCATTACGGGCCAGTTTCACCATGTGCCGTTAATAGGCCAAGAGTTACATAGGGCATCATATGGGCCAAAAGACGTCATGGGCCATACATGGGCCAGAAGTGAAAACGGGCTAGAATCATATTGGATGGCCCAGATGACGCTACTGGGCCTAATTCGGATAGGGCGTAACGGGCCTTGGGTTAGCGGGTTGTAAATGGGCTATATGCGAACATGCCGTTAACAGGCTTTCCATGGGCCGGCCCGCCACCTTTTGACCAAGTTAAATGGGCCGGCCTTTTCACAGGAATGGGCCTCTGTTGGGCCGTGCCACGTGTCAACATATCATAGGCGCCTTCTGTCCAATGAGTGGATGACATCTGTCCCAACGATGAGCCGACATGTGTTTCCTCCAGCCAATGATGATTTTACACGTGGAAAATCCCCATTGGTTGGGGCTGTTAATGGGTTATCAGATCCAAAACCCTACCCGATAGCTTAACGGCGTTCTGTTACGGTGGATGCCACGTGTCAGTCACCCTTGACGAAAGCACTTCTGTGACGCGCGATTTATCGTCATGGAAGTGGGCACTTCCGTGATGATAATTTTGGTAATGTCATGGAACACTTCTACAACAGCACATGTATGATTCTGTCATAAATTTGTCATGGATGTACATGCATGACAAAAAACGCGACCTACTATGACAAACACGTATCATCACGGAAGTGTATTTTTTTGTAGTGATGCAATGGACTCTCTTTGGTTCCACATAATTTCCTTTTGGCTTGAAGCCTATCAAGAGGTGTAGCTATGGTGTGAAGACAACCAAGCCCCCTAGTGATATCCCTTTTTGGTTTTAAACCGATTAAGAGGTGTAGCTATGGTTCGGATACGACCCAAGCCCCCTAGTGATTTTCTTTATATATGTGTGGCCGTATAGGCCGGGTTAATAAAACACCGCTTTGTTAGTAGAAGCTCCTGTAGGCTCACACATGATGTAAAAAGAATAGGGACCCCGTTTTATTCGAGGCTCCGGTTTATTATATAATATATACATTGTCATAAGTATGTACATAAGATGAGCCTGTGGCTCAAGTATAGTAAGGCCGAAGAAGAGCTATATTCCACGGCCGTTTGGTCTCCTCCCCCGATTTACATGGGTCTTTGTGCTCTCGAACATCAATGAGGTAGTATGACCCATTGTGTAGATTTTTGCTGACCACAAAAGGTCCTTCCCAAGGTGGGGATAACTTGTGCATATCAGTCTGATCCTGGATGAGCCGGAGCACCAGATCGCCCACTTGAAAAGTTCTGGTCTTAACCCGGCGGCTGTGATAACGTCGGAGATCTTGTTGGTAAATCGCCGAACATGCGGCTGCAAGATCACGCTCCTCATCTAACAGGTCCAGTGAGTCCCGACGTGCCTTCTCATTGTCAGCTTCAACATAAGCCGCAACATCGGGCGAATCGTGACGGATGTCACTAGGAAGAACTGCCTCTGCTCCATAAACCATGAAGAAAGGTGTGTAACCTGTAGATCTGTTAGGTGTGGTGTTGATGCTCCATAACACAGAACGTAACTCCTCCACCCAACAACCCGGTGCCCGATTTAAAGGAACCATAAGCCGGGGTTTAATACCTCTCAAAATATCTTGATTTGCCATCTCTGCTTGACCATTAGACTGGGGGTGAGCCACTGATGCTACATCAAGCCGGATGTGCTCACGTTGGCAAAATTCATCCATCTCACCCTTTCATAGATTAGTACCATTATCAGTTATAATACTATGTGGGAAACCAAACCGGAATATCACTTTTTTGATGAATTGAACCGCCGTGGCTGCATCACACTTACTGACTGGCTCTGCTTCTACCCATTTGGTAAACTTGTCATCTGCCACTAACAGGTGGGTCTTTTTGTCCTTGGATCTCTCAAAGGGCCCAACCATATCAAGCCCCCAAGTTGCAAACGGCCAGGTGATTGGGATCATTCTCAACTCCTGAGCCGGAACATGAGTGCGGCGTGCAAATTTTTGACAACCGTCACACCTTTTGACCAAATCCTCAGCATCAGCATGAGCTGTCAACCAATAGAAACCATGGAGAAAAGCCTTAGCTACCAAGGATTTTGAACCGGCATGGTGACCACAGTCTCCTTCGTGGATTTCTCGCAAAATCTCACAACCCTCTTGAGGAGATACACAACACTGAATTGCTCCTGTGACACTGTAACGATGTAACTCCCCATTAATTATGGTCATTGACTTGGAACGCTGGATTATCTGCCGGGCCAAGGTTTCATCATCCGGTAACTCGCCCCGGTTCATGTAAGCCCAGTACGGGACTGTCCAATCCGGTATGACATGCAGAGCTGCCACCAATTGGGCCTCCAGGTCAGGAATAGCCAACTCCTCCTCTGTGGGTATCTTGACTGACAGATTATGCTGTACATCCAGGAGGACATTAGGTGGCACCAGTTTATGCTGAGAGCCTAGGCGACTTAAAGCGTCCACCACTTCATTCTTCCACCAGTCTATATGGTCGACTTGATAACCCTTGAAATGACCAGACACTATGTCCACCTCTCATCGATATGCAGCCATGAGTGGGTCCTTAGAATCCCAAGTGCCAGATACTTGTTGAGCCACTAGGTCCGAGTCACCGAAGCACTTAACCCGGCTTAAGTTCATCTCCTTAGCCATCCGAAGACCGTGGAGTAAGGCCTCGTACTCAGCTGCATTGTTAGTACAAGGGAACATTAAGAGAAGAACATAGCCAAACTTGTCACCTCGTGGGGAAGTTAATATGACTCCAGCCCCTGAGCCCTCCAATTGCCTGGACCCATCAAAGTGAATAGTCCAGTAAGTGTTATCTGGCTTTTCCTCTGGTTCCTGCAACTCTGTCCAATCATTGATGAAGTCCACGAGTGCTTGAGATTTGATCGCTGTGCGAGGTGTATACTTGAGCCCATGAGGTCCAAGATCAATGGCCCACTTTGCAATCCGGCCAGTTGCTTCTCTGTTTTGAATGATATCTCCCAGAGGGGCTGAACTGACCACTGTGATAGGATGACCCTGAAAGTAATGTTTGAGCTTCCGGCTTGCCATAAACACCCCATACACCAGCTTCTGCCAATGTGGATACCTCTGCTTTGATTCGATAAGCACCTCACTGATATAATAAACCGGCCGTTGAATCGGATATTCCTTTCTAGCTTCCTTGCGCTCAACAACAATAGCCACACTAACAACCCTGGCATTAGCAGCCACATACAGCAATAAAGGCTCTTTATCGATCGGAGCTGCAAGCATAGGCGGTTCAACTAACTGCCTCTTCAGATCCTCGAATGCTTTATGAGCCGCGTCGCTCCAAACAAAGTCATCTGTTTTCTTTAACATCTGATATAAAGGGATAGCCTTCTCCCCTAGACGGCTGATAAACTGGCTCAAAGCCGCAATCCGGCCTGCCAAATGCTGAACATCATTGATACATGCCGGTTTAGCCAAAGAGGTGATAGCTGCGATCTTCTCCGGACTAGCTTCAATGCCCCTGTTAGACACCAGAAAACCCAAGAGCTTGCCTGCCGGAACACCAAAGACACATTTGTCCGGATTAAGCATCGTCTTATAAACCCGGAGGTTATCAAATGTTTCTCTTAAGTCATCTATCAATGTTTCCTCCTTCCTGGACTTTACCACAATATCATCCACATATGCGTGAACATTGCGCCCAATCTGCTTATGAAGATAATTTTGAACAAAACGTTGATAAGTCGCTTGGGCAGTCTTGAGCCCAAAGGGCATGGAGACATAACAGAAGGCTCCAAAGGGAGTTATAAAAGTTGTCTTCTCCTGGTCCTTAGCTGCCATTTTGATCTAAAGATAACCAGAATAAGCATCTAGGAAACACAAACGGTCACAACCCGCCGTAGCATCAATAATCTGACCAATACGAGGGAGGGAAAAGGGGTCTGCTGGGCAGGCCTTGTTCAAATCTGTGTAGTCCACACACATACGCCAAGTGCCGGTTTTCTTAAGAACTAGCACGGGATTAGCCAACCACTCCGAGTGAAAGACCTCCACGATTAACCCTGCGGCCAACAGCCGAGCTACCTCCTCACCAATAGCCTTGCGCCTTTCTTCGTTGAAGCGGCGGAGAAACTGCCTCACCGGTTTAAACTTGGGATTTATATTAACTGTGTGCTCAGCGAGTTCCCTCGGTACACCTGGCATGTTAGAAGGCTTCCATGCAAAGATGTCCCAGTTCTCACAGATGAACTCGATGAGCGCGCTTTCCTATTTGGGATCCAGGTTAGCGCTGATGCTGAACTGCTTGGATGAATCGCCAGGAACAAAATCAACCATCTTAGTGTCTGTGGCCGATTTAAACTTCAACGCCGGATCGTGCTCCGTAGTTGGCTTTTTCAAAGAAGTCATGTCTGCCGGATCAACCTTGTCTTTGTAAAACTTCAGCTCTTCCGTGGCACAAACCGACTCAGCGTAAGCCGCATGACCTTCCTCACATTCCAAAGCAATCTTCCTGCTCCCATGTACTGTGATGGTCCCCTTATGACCTGGCATCTTAAGCTACAGATAAACATAACACGGCCTCGCCATGAACTTGGCATAAGCCGGTCGCCCAAACAGAGCATGATACGGACTCTTGATTTTCACCACCTCAAAAGTCAATGTTTCTGACCTTGAATCATGATCATCTCCAAAGGCCACCTCTAGGGCTATCTTGCCCACTGGATATGCAGATTTACCGGGCACCACACCATGAAAAACGGTGTTCGACGGTTTAAGATTCTTATCTGTCAACCCCATACGGCGGAAGGTATCATAGTAGAGAATATTGATACTGCTTCCCCCATCCATGAGCACCTTGGTGAACTTATACCCCCCAACTTGAGGTGCCACCACTAAAGGCCAGATGACCCGGATTATCAACCCGGGGTGGGTGATCCTCTCTACTCCATAAAATGGGTTGCTCAGACCAGCGCAAATACTGAGGCACTGCCGGTTCAACAGAGTTCACGGCCCTCTTGTGAAGCTTCTGATCACGCTTGCACAAGCTAGTGGTGAAGACATGATACTGCCCACTATTCAACTGCTTCGGATTGCTCTGATAACCCGACTGCTGCTGTTGCTGATTCCCCTGATGGTTATAACCTCCCAGGTTGCCCTGGTTCCCTTGATTGCTATGTCCGGTTTGATTGCCTTGAATCCTGAACCGGAGCTACCGCCTCCATAACCCGGCCCATGAAAACCACCTCCTGAACCGCCGGGTGGACCATTGTCGTATTGAAACATATTGGAATTCTTGAACTCTCGCATGATATAACAATCCTTCCAAAGATGTGAAGCTGGCCTCTCCTTTGATCCATGCTTTGGACAAGGTTGATTTAACAGGCACTCCAGATTGGGGCCTGAACCTCCGCCCCTCTGGGGTTGTTTACCCTTACGACGCTGACCGTTATCCTGAGCATTGGTGTTAGCCACAAAGTCCAAACTTGTCTGCCTTGCGCTTACCTTTGTTCCCATGACCTGGCGGGTTATGCCGCTGTCCCTTGGTGTTGCCGTTCTTCTTCCCTTTCCCCGGTTTGTCCTCCTCTGACTCAGGGTCTTTGGTATTATCTGAATCGGCATATTTAACCAAAGCGGCCATAAGCGTTGCCATATCATTGCAGTGACGTTTGAGCCTTCCTAACTTCTGTTTTAGCAGTAGAAACCGGCAATTGCCCTCCAACGTTAACACTGCTGTGTCCGCATTGATGCGATCCGACGAATGCAGAATAGCTGAGACCCGCTTCACCCAATTGGTTGTAGACTCCCCATCCCCTTGAACACAAGAGGCCAGGTCCACAATCGACATAGGCTGCTTACAAGTATCCTTAAAATTCTGGATAAACCGGTGTTTAACTCGGCCCATGATCCGACAGAGTTAACTGGTAAGCTCTTTAACCAAGTACGAGCTGTCCCCTCCAACATCATGGTGAAGTATTTAGCGCACACTACTTCATCCACATCCAACATCTCCATTGCCATCTCATAACTTTCAACCCATGACTCTGACTGCAAGTTGGCGGTGTAATTGGGCACCTTACGAGGGCCCTTAAAATCCTTGGGCAGTCGCCTGTTACGTAAGGCGGGGGTGAGACATGGCAACCCTAAAGAACTGAAGACCACACCTGGCTCCACTTAAGCAGTCGGGCGAACCGGAGTAGGTTGACGAGCTGCATGCAGAGCTGCTAACTCGGCCTCTCTACATGCACGACCAGGATCCACCACATCCTACGCATTAGCACCTCCACCTGCCGGGTTGTGCTCCCACGGTGAGTTACAGCGACGTGCACTACTTGATACAGCCGGTTCATCCTCAACATGCCTGCTGTAGCTCCGGCTTGGGCGGGGGGTGGAATGAATCCTCTCGCGACTATGCGAATAAGCCTGCTGCTGGTTTAAAGCTGTTTGAAGGAGCTCCCTGACCCGTCATGTCTCAATCGCAACTGGTGACTCGCCGTCAGCTGGGAGGCTGCTAACCATGAAGCGGCAGCCACAATGTTGTCTAACAGGTTGGAGTAATGCCCCGGGGGCGTTGGAACATATTGCGGCACAATGTTGTTCTGACGAGGCGGGTCCATCGTGCGCGCTGAACCGGCACTCCTGTTCCCGGCGCCTCCGTCTGGTTTAACACTGGCTGGTTACTGGTTCCTGCTCCTGGCATGTTGAAGAGATTTCTTGGCTCATAACCTAGCAGGAGGTGCGACCAGTAACTCCTTCTCATGACTTCATCTAAGGCATTCTGATCCAGCCTAAGCCGGTAGGCCTGAGCTTCCAACCCGGCCCGTTCTGTAGCCATCCTAGCGTTCTCTGCTTCTAGGTTCGCTTTAGCCTGAGTTATCTGATCCTTCACCTTTGCAATCTCCGCATTGTGCTGATCCCGGGCTGCTGCGTCCACCTCCGCGGCCATCAATGTTGCCAAGGCGTCGAACAAATCAGACAGAACTTGAGCCGGAGGTGGCACAGAGCCCCCTGCTCCTGCTGGCGTTGCTGTTGCTGAACCGGAGAGCATTGCCACAGTGGTGGAAGAGTGTTGTGCTGGCTGTGTACCGGCCATGAAGACCGCGACCCGGTTTGGCAGATCGAGGGGGTCTGAAATACTGTTGCCATCAGAACCCTCGCTAATCCGGCCGTCCTGCAACTGATACAGCGACTCGGTCTCTCCGGTTGAAGACTCGTCATCAGAACAGACAACGGTTTCTCCATCAGATGCCGGTCCATCCTCATATTCCGCTCCATGGATGACACCTACGAAAACATGCCTTGCTGCGGGCTGAACCGGGGAAGGGCTTGCACGCTGAGCCGTCTCGATGATGTCGGTGCAGGTGTCCGGCTCAGGGCCCGGTTCGCCGATCTTGCCGATGAAGACGTGAATCCCACCAAAGGGGACCCGGTACCCGGATTCGATTGAACCGGCCTCGGGACCCCATCTTGTGTCGTCGATGTAGAGCTTTCCGCAATGACTCTTTGTCATCCGGCCCACCGCGTATCCCTTGAGTCCATCAAACCTGCCCTTCAAGAACTCGAAACCATCATGCGATAGCCCCACGGTGGGCGCCAACTGTCGTGGGTTTGTCACGGCAGATGTCCTCGTGAAAGGACTTAGTCGCGGAGCCATCGCTACGGGTTAGCTTAAAAGGGGTTAAACCGGACAAGGGACACGAGGGATTTTATACTAGTTCGGCCCCTTCGATGAAGGTAAAGCCTACGTCTAGTTGTGGTTGGTATTGCTAGGGTTTCGATGACCAGGGAGAAAATCCGCTTTGCCTGGCTCTCGAGTTGTTGTCTGTTGTCCCTAAACCGCGGCCGGGTTGTCCCTTTATATACATAGGTTGACGCCCGCCGGTTTACAGAGTCCCGAGGCCGGATCATAAACGTGTCCGGCTCGGTCTCTATTCTTCTAACTTACAATAAAAGTTACATGAAAGAGTTGGTTTACATTTACAGACCTTAACTCGCCTTTGGGCCTTGGGCCTTCGTAAAGTGCCACCATCCTCACATCCTCATAGGATTCTATCTTCATGGAGCTAACTCGGCCACTCCTAGCCGGTTTACCTCCAGTAATCATATCCCCAACAGTAGTAACTTGATCTGAAGTTTCATGATCATCATTAGCTTCCTCACTAATTGGTGTAGATGTCACAGGAACCGGTTTCTGTGATGAACTACTTTCCAATGAGGGAGCAGGTACAGTTACCTCATCAAGTTCTACTTTCCTCCCACTCACTTCTTTCGAGAGAAACTCCTTCTCTAGAAAAGATCCATTCTTAGCAATGAATGTCTTGCCTTCGGATCTGTGATAGAAGGTGTACCCAACAGTTTCCTTTGGGTATCCTATGAAGACACATGTCTCCGATTTGGGTTCGAGCTTATCAGGTTGAAGCTTTTTCACATAAGCGTCGCGGCCACAAACTTTAAGAAACGACAACTTTGGTTTCTTGCCAAACCATAGTTCATAAGGTGTCATCTCAACGGATTTTGATGGTGCCCTATTTAACGTGAATGCAGCCGTCTCTAAAGCATAACCCCAAAATGATAGCGGTAAATTAGTAAGAGACATCATAGATCGCACCATATCTAGTAAAGTACGATTACGACGTACGGACACACCATTACGCTGTGGTGTTCCGGGTGGCGTGAGTTGCGAAACTATTCCGCATTGTTTCAAATGTAGACCAAACTCGTAACTCAAATATTCTCCACCACGATCAGATCGTAGAAACTTTATTTTCTTGTTACGATGATTTTCAACTTCACTCTGAAATTCTTTGAACTTTTCAAATGTTTCAGACTTATGTTTCATTAAGTAGATATACCCATATCTACTTAAATCATCTGTGAAGGTAAGAAAATAACGATACCCGCCGCGAGCCTCAACATTCATTGGACCACATACATCAGTATGTATGATCTCCAACAAATCAGTTGCTCGCTCCATAGTTCTGGAGAATGATATTTTAGTCATCTTGCCCATGAGGCATGGTTCGCAAGTACCAAGTGATTCATAACCAATTGATTCCAAAAGTCCATCGGTATGGAGTTTCTTCATGCGCTTTATACCAATATGACCCAAACGACAGTGCCACAAATAAGTTGCACTATCTTTATCAACTCTGTGTCTTTTGGCTTCAACATTATGAATATGTGTATCACTACTATCGAGATTCATCAAAAATAGACCACTCTTTAAGGGTGCATGACCATAAAAGATATTACTCATATAAATAGAACAACCATTATTCTTAGATTTAAATGAATAACCATCTCGCATTAAAAAAGATCCAGATATAATGTTCATGCTCAACGCTGGCACCAAATAACAATTATTTAGGTCTAAAACTAATCCCGAAGGTAGATGTAGAGGTAGCGTGCCAGCGACGATCACATTGACTTTGGAACCATTTCCCACGCGCATCGTCACGTCATCCTTAGCCAGTGTCCGCTTAATCTGTAGTCCCTGTTTCGAGTTGCAAATATTAGCAATAGAACCAGTATCAAATACCCAGATGCTACAGTGAGCTCTGGTAAGGTACACATCAATAACATGTATATCGCATATACCTTTGTTCACCTTGCCATCCTTCTTATCCGCCAAATACTTGGGGCAGTTCCGCTTCCAGTGACAAGTCTGTTTGCAGTAGAAGCACTCAGTCTCAGGCTTAGGTCCAGACTTGGGTTTCTTCTCTTGAGCAGCAACTTGTTTGCTGTTCTTCTTGAAGTTCCCCTTCTTCTTCCCTTTTCCCTTTTTCTTGAAACTGGCGGTCTTATTGACCATCAACACTTGATGCTCCTTTTTGATTTCTACCTCCACAGCCTTTAGCATTGCGAAGAGCTTGGGAATTGTCTTATTCATCCCTTGTATATTATAGTTCAACACAAAGCTTTTGTAGCTTGGTGGTAGTGATGGAAGAACTCTGTCAATGACACTATATATAGGAAGATTAACTCCCAGTTGAGTCAAGTGATTATGATACCCAGACATTTTGAGTATATGCTCACTGACAGAACTATTCTCCTCCATCTTGCAGCTATAGAACTTATTGGAGACTTCATATGTCTCAATCCAGGCATTTGCTTGAAATATTAACTTCAACTCCTGGAACATCTCATATGCTCCATGACGTTCAAAGCGTCGTTGAAGTCCCGGTTCTAAGCCGTAAAGCATGGCACACTGAACTATCGAGTAGTCATCAGCTTTGCTCTGCCAGGTGTTCATAACATCTGGTGTTACTCCTGCAGCAGGTTTGGCACTTAGCGGTGCTTCCAGGATGCAATTCTTCTGTGCAGCAATGAGGATAATCCTCAAGTTATGGACCCAGTCCATGTAATTGCTACCATCATCTTTCAACTTTGCTTTCTCAAGGAACGCATTAAAATTCAACGGAACAACATCACGAGCCATCTATCTACAACAAACATAGACATGCAAAATACTATCAGGTACTAAGTTCATGATAAATTTAAGTTCAATTAATCATATTACTTAAGAACTTCCACTTAGAGAGACATCTCTCTAATCATCAAAGTGATCACGTGATCCAAATCAACTAAACCATAACCGACCATCATGTGAAATGGAGTAGTTTTGAATGGTGAACATCATTATGTTCATCATATCTACTATATGATTCACGCTTGACCTTTCGGTCTTAGTGTTCCAAGGCCATATCTGCATATGCTAGGCTCGTCAAGTTTAACCTGAGTATTCTGCGTGTGCAAAACTGGCTTGCACCCATTGTAGATGGACGTAGAGCTTATCACACCCGATCATCACGTGGTGTTTGGGCATGACGAACTTTGGCAACGGTGCATACTCAGGGAGAACACTTTTATCTTGAAATTTAGTGAGAGATCATCTTATAATGCTACCATCAATCAAAGCAAAATAAGATGCATCAAAGATAAACATCACATGCAATCAATATAAGTGATATGATATGGCCATCATCATCTTGTGCTTGTGATCTCCATCTCCGAAGCACTGTCATGATCACCATCGTCACCGGCATGACACCTTGATCTCCATCGTAGCATCGTTGTCGTCTCGCCAACTATTGCTTCTATGACTATCGCTACCGCTTAGTGATAAAGTAAAGCAATTACATGGCGATTCCATCGCATACGATAAAGGAAAACCATATGGCTCCTGCCAGTTGCCGATAACTCCATTACAAAACATGATCATCTCATACAATAAATATAGCATCATGTCTTAACCATATCACATCACAACATGCCCTGCAAAAACAAGTTAGACGTCCTCTACTTTGTTGTTGCAAGTTTTACGTGGCTGTTATGGGCTGAGCAAGAACCGTTCTTACCTATGCATCAAAACCACAACGATAGTTCGTAAAGTTAGTGTTGTTTTAACCTTCTCAAGGACCGGGTATAGCCACACTCGGTTCAACTAAAGTTGGAGAAACTGACACCCGCTAGCCACTTGTGTGCAAAGCACGTCGGTAGAACCAGTCTTGCGTAAGCGTACGCGTAATGTCGGTCCGGACCGCTTCATCCAACAATACCGCTGAACCAAAGTATGACATGCTGGTAAGTAGTATGACTTGTATCGCCCACAACTCACTTGTGTTCTACTCGTGCATATAACATCAACGCATAAAACCTGGCTCGGATGCCATTGTTGGGGAATGTAGTAATTTCAAAAATTTCCTACGCACACGCAAGATCATGGTGATGCATAGCAACGAGAGGGGAGAGTGTGTCCACGTACCCTCATAGACTGAAAGCGAAAGCATTAGCACAACACGGTTGATGTAGTCGTACGTCTTCATGATCCGACCGATCAAGTACCGAACGCACGACACCTCCGAGTTCTGCACAAATTCAACTCGATGATGTCTCTCGAACTCCAACCCAGCCAAGCTTTGAGGGAGAGTTCCGTCAGCACGATGGCGTGGTGACGATGTTGATGTTCTACCGTCGCAGGGCTTCGCCTAAGCGCCGCTATGATATTATCGAGGTGGACTATAGTGGAGAGGGGCACCGCACACGGCTAAAAGATCCAAGAGATCAATTTGTTGTGTCTCCAAGGGGTGCCTCCCTCCCCGTATAAAAAGGAGTGGAGGAGGAGGAGAGGGCCGGCCACCCTAGGCGCGCCCCATGAGGAGTCCTACTCCTGTTGGGGATCGTAGCAGAAATTTAAAATTTTCTACGCATCACCAAGATCAATCTATGGAGTCATCTAGCAACGAGAGGGAGGGGAGTGCATCTACATACCCTTGTAGATCGCGAGCGGAAGCGTTCAAGAGAACGGGGTTGATGGACTCGTACTCGTCGTGATCCAAATCACCGAAGATCCTAGCGCCGAACGGACGACACCTCCGCGTTCAACACACGTACGGAGCGAGGACGTCTCCCGCGCCTTGATCCAGCAAGGAGGAGGGAGAGGTTGAGGAAGAGGGCTCCAACAGCAGCATGACAACGTGGTGGTGGTGGAGCAGCAGTTCTCCGGCAGGGCTTCGCCAAGCTCTTGCGGAGGAGGAGAGGTGTTGGGGAGGGGAGGGGCTGCGCCTTGGATGTTGTATGAAACCCTCCCCTTGCCCCTTTATTTATAGGGGAAGGAGGAAGGGGGCCGGCCCCCTATAGATGAGATCTAGAGGGGGGCGGCGACCAAGGGGAGGGGGCTTGCCCCCCAAGCAAGGGGGCGCCCCTTTTGGGTTTCGCCCCAACCCTAGGCGCATGGGCCCTAAGGGGGGATGCGCCCAGCCCATGTAGGGCTGGTTCCCTTTCCTCTACGGCCCATTTGGCCCTCCGAGAGAGGTGGCCCCTCTCGGTGGACCCCCGGAACCCCTCCGGTGGCCCTGTTACAATACCGATATGCCCCCGAACCTTTCCAGTGACCGTATGACAACTTCCTACATATAAATCGTCACCTCCGGACCATTCCGGAACTCCTCGGGACGTCCGGGATCTCATCCGGGACTCCAAACAACATTCGGTAATCACATACAAGTCTTCCTAATAACCCTAGCGTCATCGAACCTTAAGTGTTAGACCCTACAGGTTCGGGAACCATGCAGACATGACCGAGACAACTCTCCGGCCAATAACCAACAGCGGGATCTGGATACCCATGTTGGCTCCCACATGTTCCATGATGTCGAGGATTCAAGCAATCCCGTATACAATTCCCTTTGTCAATCGGTACGTTACTTGCCCGAGATTCGATCGTCGGTATCCCAATACCTCGTTCAATCTCGTTACCGGCAAGTGACTTTACTCATTTCGTAATGCATGATCCCGTGACTAACTACTTAGTCACACTGAGCTCATTATGATGATGCATTACCGAGTGGGCCCAGAGATACCTCTCCGTCATACGGAGTGACAAATCCCAGTCTCGATTCATGCCAACCCAACAGACACTTTCGGAGACACCTGTAGTGCACCTTTATAGCCACCCAGTTATGTTGTGACGTTTGGTACACCCAAAGCACTCCTACGGTATCCGGGAGTTGCACAATCTCATGGTTTAAGGAAATGATACTTGACATTCAGAAAAGCTCTAGCAGACGAACTACACGATCTTGTGCTATGCTTAGGATTGGGTCTTGTCCATCACATCATTCTCCTAATGATGTGATCCCGTTATCAATGACATCCAATGTCCATGATCAAGAAACCGTAACCATCTATTGATCAACGAGCTAGTCAACTAGAGGCTCACTAGGGACATGTTGTGGTCTATGTATTCACACATGTATTACGATTTCCGGGTAACACAATTATAGCATGAACAATAGACAATTATCATGAACAAGGAAATATAATAATAACCATTTTATTATTGCCTCTAGGGCATATTTCCAACAGTCTCCCACTTGCACTAGAGTCAATAATCTAGTTACACTATGATGAATCGAACACCCATAGAGTTCTGGTGTTGATCATGTTTTGCTCGAGGAAGAGGTTTAGTCAACGGATCTGCGACATTCAGGTCCGTATGCACTTTACAAATATCTATGTCTCCATTTTGAACATTTTCACGAATGGAGTTGAAGTGACGCTTGATATGCCTGGTCTTCCTGTGAAACCTGGTCTCCTTGGCAAGGGAATAGCTCCAGTGTTGTCACAGAAGAGAGTCATCGGGCCCGACGGATTGGGAATAACTCCTAGGTCGGTAATGAACTCCTTCACCCAGATTGCTTCTTGTGTTGCCTCCGAGGCTGCCATGTACTCCGCTTCACATGTAGATCCCGCCACGACGCTTTGCTTGCAACTACACCAGCTGACTGCCCCACCATTCAAAATATACATGTATCCGGTTTGTGACTTAGAGTCATCCAGATCTGTGTCAAAGCTAGCATCGATGTAACCCTTTACGACGAGCTCTTCATCACCTCCATAAATGAGAAACATATCCTTAGTCCTTTTCAGGTACTTCAGGATATTCTTGACCGCTGTCCAGTGTTCCATGCCGGGATTACTTTGGTACCTTCCTACAAAACTTACGGCAAGGTTTACATCAGGTCTAGTACACAGCATGGCATACATAATAGACCCTATGGCTGAGGCATAGGGGACGGCACTCATCTTTTCTCTATCTTCTGCCGTGGTCGGGCATTGAGCCGTGCTCAATCTCGTACCTTGCAACACAGGCAAGAACCCCTTCTTGGACTAATCCATATTGAACTTCTTTAATATCTTGTCATGGTACATACTCTGTGAAAGACCAATGAGGCGTCTCGATCTATCTCTATAGATCTTGATGCCTAATATATAAGCAGCTTCTCCAAGATCCTTCATTGAAAAACACTTGTTCAAGTAGGCCTTTATGCTTTCCAAGAATTCTATATCATTTCCCATCAATAGTATGTCATCCACATATAATATGAGAAATGCTACAGAGATCCCACTCACTTTCTTGTAAACACAGGCTTCTCCATAAGTCTGCGTAAACCCAAACGCTTTGATCATCTCATCAAATCGAATGTTCCAACTCCGAGATGCTTGCACCAGCCCATAGATTGAGCGTTGGAGCTTGCACGCCTTGTCAGCATTCTTAGGATCTACAAGACCTTCCGGCTGCATCATATACAATTCTTCCTTAAGGAAACCATTAAGGAATGTCGTTTTGACGTCCATTTGCCATATCTCATAATCATAGAATGCGGCAATTGCTAACATGATTCGGACGGACTTCAGCTTTGCTACGGGTGAGAAAGTCTCATCGTAGTCAACCCCTTGAACTTGTCGATAACCCTTAGCGACAAGCCGAGCCTTATAGATGGTCACATTACCATCCGCGTCTGTCTTCTTCTTAAAGACCCATTTATTTTCTATGGCTCGCCGATCAATGAGCAAGTCAGTCAAAGTCCATACTTCATTTTCATACATGGATCCTATCTGGGATTTCATGGCTTCCAGCCATTTGTCGGAATCTGGGCCCGCCATCGCTTCTTCATAGTTCGAAGGTTCACCATTGTCCAACAACATGATTTCTAGGACAGGGTTGCTGTACCACTCTGGTGTGGAACGTGTCCTTGTGGACCTACGAAGTTCAGTAACAACTTGATCTGAAGTTTCATGATAATCATCATTAACTTCCTCTCTAGTCGGTGCAGGCACCTCAGGAACATTTTCCTGAGCTGCACCACTCTCCGATTCAAGAGGCAATACTTCATCAAGTTCTACTTTCCTCCCACTTACTTCTTTCGAGAGAAACTCTTTCTCTAGAAAGGATCCATTCTTGGCAACAAAGATTTTTCCTTCGGATCTGTGATGCCCCCGATTTGACCGTACACTAATCATACACGCAAACATGTACGATCAAGGTCAGGGACTCACGGGAAGATATCACAATACACCTCTATAAATAAAATAAGTCATACAAGCATCATATTACAAGCCAGGGGCCTCGAAGGCTCGAATACAAGAGCTCGATCATAGACGAGTCAGCGGAAGCAACAATATCTGAGTACAGACATAAGTTAAACAAGTTGCCATAAGATGGCTAGCACAAACTGGGATACAGATCGAAAGAGGCGCAGGCCTCCTGCTCGGGATCCTCCTAAACTACTCCTGGTCGTCGTCAGCGGGCTGCATGTAGCAGTAGGCACCTCCCAAGTAATAGTAGTCATCGTCGATGGTGGCGTATGGCTCCTGGGCTCCATCATCTGGTCGTAGTAATCGGGTATAGGAAGGGGAAAAAAGGGAAGCAAAGCAATCGTGTGTACTCATCCAAAGTACTCGCAAGCAAGGAGATACACTACATATGTATGCATTGGTATCAAATGGAATAAGGGTATCATATGTGGACTGAACTGCAGAATGCCGGAATAAGAGGGGGATAGCTAGTCCTATCGAAGACTACGCTTCTGGTAACCTCCATCTTGCAGCAAGAGAAGAGAGTAGATGGTATGTTCACCAAGTAGCATCACCTAGCATAATCCTAACCGATGATCCTCCCTTCGTCGCCCTGTGATAGAGCGATCACCGGTTGTATCTGGCACTTGGAAGGGTGTGTTTTATTAAGTATCCGGTTCTAGTTGTCATAAGGTCAAGGTACAACTCTAAGTCGTCCTATTACCAAAGATCACGACTATTCGAGTAGATTAACTTCCTTGCAGGGGTGCACCACATAACCCAACACGCTCGATCCCATTTGGCCGGACACACTTTTCTGGGTCATGCCCGGCCTCGAAAGATCAACACGTCGCAGCCCTACCTAGGCACAACAGAGAGATCAGCACGCCGGTCTAAATCCTATGGCGCAGGGGTCTAGGCCCATCGCCCTTTGCACTCCTGCATGTTGTGAACACGGCCGGAAGCAGACCTAGCCTAGCAGGCGTTCTAGTCCAATCTGGCGCGCGCCGCTCAATCGCTGACGTCACGAAGGCTTCGGCTGATACCACGACGTCGAGTGCCCATAACTGTCCCCGCGTAGATGGTTTGTGCGTATAGGCCAGTGGCCAGACTCAGATCAAATACCAAGATCTCGTTAAACGTGTTATCTTGAAATAATCGCGAACGCCGACCAGGGCCAGGCCCACCTCTCTCCTAGGTGGTTTCAACCTGCCCTGTCGCTTCGCCACAAAGATCCACATAGAGGGCTGTCGGGAAAGTATGTCCTTCTAGCCCCCAATTCGTGAATCAACCGCGGGTACTCCTTGAGCCAACCCAACTTTAGTCATCACATGTATCATGTATAAAGTATATAGTATATACACGTGATCACCTCCCGAAGTGATCACGGCCCAGTAGTATAGCATGGCAGACGGACAAGAGTGTAGGGCCACTGATGGAACACTAGCATCCTATACTAAGCAGTAGGATAGCAGGTAAGGTAACAAATGTAGCAACAATGACAGGCTATGCAGTAGAATAGGATTAACCAAAAGCAGTAACATGCTACACTACTCTAATGCAAGCAGTAGAGAAGAATAGGCGATATCTGGTGATCAAGGGGGGGGGGCTTGCCAGGTTGCTCAGACAAGAAGGAGGGGTCGTCGGTGACGTAGTCGACCACAGGGGCATCAAAATTGTCATGAGGTCTACCGAAGAGAAGAGGGGGGAGAAACAGTAAATACATAGCAAGCAAGTGCATGACGATGCATGACATGACAAAGCATGATGCTAGGCGTGCCCTAACACGGTATGAGGTGATACCGGTGAAAGGGGAAACATCCGGGAAAGTATCCCCGGTGCTTCGCGTTTTCGGTCAGATGAAACAGAGGGGGAAAGTTGCGTGTTTGCTATGCTAGGGATGCATGGCGGACGAACGGGCTGCGTATCTGGATTCGTCTCGTCGTTCTGAGTAACTTTCATGTTGAAAATAATTTAATCCGAGTTACGGATTAAAAGATACGATTTTCTAAAGATTTTATTAATTTCTGGAATTTAATTAATTATTTAATTTAATTCGAAATTGGATTTATGACATCAGCATGATGTCATGCTGATGTCAGCAGTCAACAGGGGTTGACTGGTCAACCTGACCAGTGGGTCCCACTGGTCAGTGACACATTTTAATTATCCAAATTTAATTAATCTAATCAGAATTAATTAGGGGTGGGCCCCACTCTCATTGACTGATTAATTAATTAACTAATAGTTTAATTAGTTTAGTTAACTGATTAGTTTAGTTAATCAGAGTTAATTAAGTTAATTAATTTTTTAATTAATTAATTAATTAATTAATTAATTTTATTATTTATTTATTTTATTCTTTTTTTACAAAAAACATTCTCGGGCCGTGGGGCCCCCGTGTCATTGGGTCAGGGGCACAAGCGGGCACGAGCACGCGTTAACGGGCGTCGGGGCGTGCCTACCCAGCGACCAGTACGTGACGGCGGGGGGGGGGGGGAGTGGGCGAGGCCGAGCGACCGGACCAGCATGCCGCGGCGAACGCGGCGCTGGCACGACTAGCCAGAGCCGGCGAGGTAGGGGAGGGCTTGCCAGCAGAGAGGGCGGCGGTGGCAGGAGCGCGGGGAGGCATGGGGCCATGGGGCGCCGGCCGGTCGCCGGAGAAGGAGGGGGGGCGCCGGAGCGCGGGCGAGCAGAGGCGGCTGCGGGGCGCAGAGTGGCGCGGGCGTGCTTGTGCACGGTGGCCGGGGTCACGGCCGGAAGCAAGCAACAGCAAGGGGCTGGCCATGGCGCGGGAGCGAGATGGCACCAGCGCGGGACGGAGTGGAGGCCAAGGGCGATAGGGGGTGCGAGCTAGCTGGGACGAGGAGGGGCGTGTGCGCGCGCGCGAGGCGGCCAGGCATGAGCGAGCGGTGCCGGTGACTGCGTGTAGAAAGAGAGAGGGACGGGACCGAGGGGGCGGTAGGGGTTTCGGGCAGCAGTGCTCAGGGAGGAGGTCGGACACGAGCGACGGGGACGGGGAGCGCCGGCGACGGAGTCGAGGAGGAGGTCGGCGACAGGGATCGGTGTCGGGGCTTGAGGGCGCGGCACAGGAACGGCGGCATCGGTGCGGGGTGAGGAGGAGGCCGAGGCACGCGGGGTGATGGCGATGCTGTGATGCGGAGGTGGCGGTCCTCAGGCGCGGCGCGCTGGGTGGAGGCGGCAGGCGACGACGTGGTCGTGGGGGGGGGGAGGGGAAGGGGGTCGCTCCCCCGATCCAGAAACGGGGCGGAGTGTGGGAGGAGTGGGGGAGAGTGGGGTGGTTAGGGTTTGGGGTGTGGGGGTTATAGGCGCGGTTGGGCCGTTTGGGCTAGTGGCCTGCTGGCTAGCTGGGCCATTCGGCCCAGGGGGAGGGGGGTTTCTTCCTTTTTCTCTTTTGTTTAAGTTTTGTTTTTATTCATTTTCTGTTTATTAGTTTTCTATTTTATTTTCTATACATGTTTGTTTTATAAAATATATAAGTAGTACCCAAATTAGTGTTTCAAAATGCCCCAATGTCACAAAAAGTTTGGTGATAAAATAAAACTGTTTAGTATTTTACTAAATATAAAAGGCATTTATTTAATTGTGTAAGATGTTGTTTTATTCATTTTAGTGTATTTTAATAATTTATAAAAATGTGGTTTCACCATCATAATCATCTAGAATTTATTTGCTACATTTCGAACACTTTAGATTTAACATTTGAAAACTTTTATTGTCTGACTTGATTTTGAATTTGAATTCGAAACAAGATTTGAATCATCATGAAACTAACAACAGCAATCGTGGTGATGTGGCATCATTACTAGATGTTTACTGTAGCTTAACTATCTGGGCGTCACAATTCTCCTCCACTACAAGAAATCTCGTCCCGAGATTTAAGAGGTAGAGAAGGGGGGGGAGGTCTAGTTACGAAATTCTAACGGATCTTCTCGGTGTTGGTTTCTCTTCTCGAAGAGATCGATCCATTGTATTGATGTCTTCAATCCATTGCTTCAAGTCATCATTATGAAGTCTTCTTCCTTTCTTCAGGAACTCCATCGTACTTATGAAAGAATAAAGGTGGGCATACCGGGTGAACAGACCTCTACAAGGTCGACTATCTGGTCGATAACATCGAGGAAGGTGGCGAAAGTAACTCTCGAATTGAAACTTACGAAAATATCGAGAGCAAAGTAAGGAGGTATCATGGGAAGTTTCGAGCGGGCAGGCAATCGTTCGATGCCTGAAACAGGGTGCGAAAAGGGATTCAAAGCAATGAGAATAAGTATTGTGTCTGATAGCAGAATTGATGATCTCTCAGAAGGTGGCTCGTGAATCACATACGAGGCCAAGTACGAGGAGTTAACTTTGGGAACCGGGGGTGTATAGGAGAGTCAGGTTTCGATCCTGTGGAAATGTGGGTTATGGGCCCACCATGTGGGTTAAAAATAGGGAGGGTGATGGTCATCTTGCATGGTCATGATAGCAAGGCATGTTAGAAAATAGTCTGTCAGTTATGTCGCCAACAATTTCGGTGCCAAGGGCGAGGGACGAAGAGAACCATATTCCTGCTCGTTGAACGAGGCGGACCAATAGGCAAAGTTCTCGTCCATCGGTGGCTACCAGAATGTTATCAACATAGTAACATGGTCTTGCTGACAGAATCGTACACCGAGGTGTTTACATAAGTAGGAGAGTATTACTGCTTATGTCATATAGATCATAGAAAGGGTTTAAACAAACCAATGGAAAGGGAAAAGTGTTTATCAGATTTAATCAGAACAATGGAAAGAAAAATGTGTTTAAACACATAATTTAGGGGTATATCCTTCCCAAAGACAAGCATAGCATGATATCCATGATAGGATATAACGTAGAAAACCATTTAGGTAATGGGAGAGAATTTTCATGGCATTACCCATACAACGGTGTTAGGATAACTAAGAAAGAAACGTTTAGCATTGGGCTTCAAATGTTCTTGTTGAAAATCGGAGTACCACAGACATGCTTCGAGATAGCATTGACATGGTCTTTAGGCAAAGGTTAGACTCTGGATACACGACAGATCCATCTAGAACATCTTGTAGAATAAGTCTTACAATTACCTCATTGAAGAATGGATAATCTTGCGCAAAAGGAAACTATAACAGTAGGTCCTCCGGTCAGGTGTGCTAGGCATGACATCACATTACCGAGTCATATAAAGAACAATGTATAACTCTTGGAGATATGTTCCGACCATCATATCTGACCGAGGTTCAGATCCGACCGGTGTCAGGATACCTCCAACTTAGGATGCCTGAGAAGAAAAGGTGTAGCACAATTGACGAGATGACATTATAAGATTCTCGGGCAACGAACTATGGAAGCGAGTTCTAAAACAAGATTTCATCGGTAAACCAAGGAGAGGATGAGGAGGTGGCTGATGAACTCAGTGACAATTCATCAAGATTTCCTAAGGATGGATTTCCACCATTAAATATTGAACGAAAATGCACCTGGAAATATGGACCAAGTAGGACGTTCAAAGTTAGAATGGTGATTCGATAATGAAACTATCGGCCATTCACTTCAAAACAATAGGGTTGCTAGAGATATCAAATTCCCACAACAAAGTTCACTCAACACGGGGTCCAAGAAAAGAATGGTGATGGCGATAAGCATCACTGTAACAAGAATTTCTTAAGAGGTGGTGAAATTCTCACAACCTTCTTGATATATAAGATGGTAATACTCCAAGGTAGAACTTACTACAAGCTGGATAGCAAGTTGCATCCATAACATGAATAAGTTTGTGATGGAAGGAAGGTAAGGATGTTGTCAATGGTAACTCATATTACCAAGGGGTGAGGGTGGTACTTATCATCATGAATTCGATTGGTATTATGGAAAGATTCAAAATGTTGCTGATGATCACGACAAATTTTGTCGAGAGATTTCATGAAGATGTAATTGATCGATGATGACATCAAGTCAAACAAATGATGAAGTGAAAGGTTATTTGAACCACGAGTACGACACAAACTCGAAATCAAGCTTGCTATTCAAGGCGAAATGATATGACAAGGAAAATCGACGTAAGCTTAGCTCATCATCGAAAGTGGTGCTCCGGGAATAAGGACCAGGTAGCACAGTTAAAATCATCAAGACAATGATATAGCCAAACAGGCTAGGAATGGCGTGATCGGGTACAAACTCGTACTTAAAGAAGATTACTAAGAGTTGTTGAACCGTAGTGCGGACTCGGTTCAGTTATCGGTGTTCTTGAGTGTTTAGTAACTCAGAGCCCATGAAAAATTGTGATCAGTGAGAAGGTAGTACTTGATGAAGAACTCATAGGAAGTTATGCAGTTCCAAGATAATCTCGAGATACTAGGGGGTACTACTCGAAGACAGATCAAAGTAGAGGTCGGACTAGGGTATTGCTCTGCAGAAGACAAGTGCTTAAACTTGCATGAGAAATGGTATTTAAATGAGAACATGGTCGGAACCATGATTGTAAAAGGCCAGATCCCAGATATAAGATGAACTTATACCAAGGGAATAATTAAATAAAGAGAGGCTTTAATGATAGGATCTACATCGTGTCCATGGGCATGAACACAAAGGTTCAATGTCGACTCCCACTTCTTCAATGCATAACCTTTCATTCACTGCTCTCGAATTTTCAAAATGACATTAGTTGTTGGTAGTTTTTACCTGGTGCAATACCAGATAAGTATGACTCGTGAAATCTTTTCGGTTCACATAGATTAGGAAAGGCGTAGGTTCAACCCATCAGGGCATCTTAGGAACATATACCACAAATTTCGGAGTAAATAATACAAGCTCGAAAGTAGAGCATGGTTCACAAAGCAGAGGATACAATTTACCAAAGGCATTATGTAGATGTAAGGCTCATAATGTTTAATGAATATGAAGGATGGTGTCAGACAAAACCCAACAAAAGATCTAGTGGTCCAAAAGGGATCTGATGTGAGTATCGGTACTCAACTAGAAGAAGAAAGAATGCAAGGAGATCAGATTATAGAAACAACTTACTAACTCAAAGCTCAAATGCACAGGAATTACGAATTCCAAGACAAGGGATCAGAAGCAATGCTTTGATTAGGGATGGATAAGTTGAATATCCTTAGGGGTACAATCAATGGCAATTTGAGTGGTCGAGATCCAGCTCAGGTCCGGAATGACGTCTGAATCGGAAGGATTAATTCCAGGGAACAACTGATGATTGTGTGCATTCACACACATGTTGAATCAAAGGATCAGAATGACAACCACAAAGGTTTTTAAAGTAAATTGCTAGACCAATGGAATTAACCAGAATGCAAGTATGCAAGAATTCCAGGAACATCAGGCTGTTAAGGATTTTCGAAAGATCAAATATTATTTCGAAGTCTTTTGCGGAACACAAGAACAACTGGGAATGAGTGGATACTCGATAAGTGCGAGGAATTATCCGTAGGAATATTTCTACGGCAAGGATCTACAAGGCAGTGGCACAAGGGATTCTTAAAAGTCGGAGAACAATTCGATGTAATTTGTAGTAACAAGAGCAACAGGGAGTGATTGTATGAACGACAAGTGTAGGTCGTTATCCATATGGATATCTCGGTAGCAGGGAATTGAAAAGACAGAGGGCACAAGGGTCTCGTAAAAGCATCGAAGAGTATCTTCAAAATCTTCTGGTGAAGCACTCAATCATTTGGGCTCTCCGGGAGGAAGTAATTACGAGAACCTAGAGTTAGAGTTAGCAAAATCATTTAACCCGAATAGAAGAGAGATCGGAGTCCCAGAGTAAGGATCGAGGAGTAAAAGATCCTAATACCACCCAGATGGTGACGTGGGCCCGTAAGGCACACAACCATGTTAGTAAAAAGTTTTGTAATGTCTAGACTCGACTTCGGCCAAGGAGTGTGGAAGGGGGATTCCTACAGGCAGTCGGCTCTGATACCAACTTGTGACTATCCCCGCGTAGATGGTTAGTGCGTATAGGCCAGTGGCCAGACTCAGATCAAATACCAAGATCTCGTTAAATGTGTTATCTTGAAATAACCGCGAACGCCGACCAGGGCCAGGCCCACCTCTCTCCTAGGTGGTCTCAACCTGCCCTATCGCTTCACCACAAAGATCCACATAGAGGGCTGTCGGGAAAGTATGTCCTTCCAGCCCCCAATTCGTGAATCAACCGCGGGTACTCCTCGAGCCAACCCGACTTTAGTCATCACATGTATCATGTATAAAGTATATAGTATATACACGTGATCACCTCCCGAAGTGATCACGGCCCAGTAGTATAGCATGGCAGACGGACAAGAGTGCAGGGCCACTGATGGAACACTAGCATCCTATACTAAGCAGTAGGATAGCAGGTAAGGTAACAACTGTAGCAACAATGACAGGCTATGCAGTAGAATAGGATTAACCGAAAGCAGTAACATGCTACACTACTCTAATGCAAGCAGTAGAGAAGAATAGGCGATATCTGGTGATCAAGGGGGGGGGCTTGCCTGGTTGCTCAGACAAGAAGGAGGGGTCGTCGGTGACGTAGTCGACCACAGGGGCATCAGCATCGTCATGAGGTCTACCAAAGAGAAGAGGGGGGGAGAAACAGTAAATACATAGCAAGCAAGTGCATGATGATGCATGACATGACAAAGTGTGATGCTAGGCGTGCCCTAACGCGGTATGAGGTGATACCGGTGAAAGGGGGAAACATCCGGGAAAGTATCCCCGGTGCTTCACGTTTTCGGTCAGATGAAACAGAGGGGGAAAGTTGCGTGTTCGCTATGCTAGGGACGTATGGCAGACGAACGGGCTGCATATCTGGATTCGTCTCGTCGTTCTGAGTAACTTTCATGTTGAAAATAATTTAATCCGAGTTACGGATTAAAAGATATGATTTTCTAAAGATTTTCTTAATTTCTAGAATTTAATTAATTATTTAATTTAAATAGAAATTGGATTTATGACATCAGCATGATGTCATGCTGATGTCAGCAGTCAACAGGGGTTGACTGGTCAACCTGACCAGTGGGTCCCACTGGTCAGTGACACATTTTAATTATCCAAATTTAATTAATCTAATTAATTAGGGGTGGGCCCACTATCATTGACTAGTTAATTAATTAACTAACAGTTTAATTAGTTTTGTTAATTGATTAGTTTAATTAATCAATGTTAATTAAGTTAATTAATTTTAATTAATTAATTATATTTATTATTTATTTTATTCATTCTTTTTTTACAAAAAACGTTCTGGGGCCGTGGGCCCCCCGTGTCATTGGGTCAGGGGCACAAGCGGGCACGGGCATGCGTTAACGGGCACCGGGGCGTGCGTACCCAGCGACCAGTATGCGGCGGCGGGGGGGAGGAGTGGGCGAGGCCGAGCGGCCGGACCAACATGCCGCGGCGAACGCGGCGCTGGCGCGGCTAGCCAGAGCCGACGAGGTAGGCGGAGGGCTTGCCAGCGGAGAGGGCGGCGGTGGCAGGGGCGCGGGGAGGCATGGGGCCATGGGGCGCCGACCGGTCGCCGGAGAAGGAGGGGGAGGGCGCCGAAGCGCGGGCGAGCAGAGGCGGCTGTGGGGCGCAGCGTGGCGCGGGCGTGCTTGTGCACGGTGGCCGGGGCCGCGGCTGGAAGCAAGCAGCAGCAAGGGGCTGGCCACGGCGCGTGAGCAAGATGGCACCAGCGCGGGACGGAGTGGAGGCCAAGGGCGATAGGGTGTGCGGGCGAGCCGGGACGAGGCGGGGTGCGTGCGCGCGCGCGAGGCGGCCAGGCATGAGCGAGCCGCGCCGGCGACTGCGTGTAGAGAGAGAGGGACGACACCGAGGGGGCGCTCACGGGGGGGGGGGGGGTAGGGGTTTCGTGCATCGGTGCTCGGGGAGGAGGTCGGAGACGAGCGACGGGGACGGGGAGCGTCGGCGACGAAGTCAAGGAGGAGGTCGGCGGCAGGGATCTTCGTCGGGGCTTGAGGGCGCGGCGCAGGAACGGCGGCATCGGTGTGGGGTGAGGAGGAGGCCGAGGCACGCGAGGCGTTGGCGATGCTGCGATGCGGAGGTGGAGGTCCTCAGGCACGGCGCGCTGGGCAGAGGCGGCAGGCAACGATGCGGTCGTGGTGGGGGGGAGGGGGTCGCTTCCCTGATCCAGAAACGGGGCGAGGAGTGGGAGGAGTGGGGGAGAGTAGGGTGGTTAGGGTTTGGGGTGTGGGGGTTTTAGGCGCGGTTGGGCCGTTTGGGTTGGTGGCCTGCTGGCTAGCTGGGCCATTCGGCCCAGGGGGAGGGGGGTTTCTTCCTTCTTCTCTTTTGTTTAAGTTTTTGTTTTTATTTATTTTTTTATTAGTTTTCTATGTTATTTTCTATACATATTCGTTTTATAAAATATAAGTAGTACCCAAATTAGTGTTTCAAAATGCCCCGATGCCACAAAAAGTTTGGTGATAAAATAAAACTGTTTAGTATTTTACTAAATATAAAAGGCATTTATTTAATTGTTTAAGATGTTGTTTTATTCATTTTAGTGTATTTAAATAATTTATAAAAATGTGGTTTCACCATCATAATCATCTAGAATTTATTTGCTACATTTCGAACACTTTAGATTTAACATTTGAAAACTTTTATTTTCTGACTTGATTTTGAATTTGAATTCGGAACGAGATTTGAATCATCGTGAAAATAACAACAGTAATTGTGGTGATGTGGCATCATTAGTAGATGGTTACTGTAGCTTAACTATCCGGGCATCACAGGATCTGAGGTAGAAGGTATACCCAATAGTTTCTTTAGGGTATCCTATGAAGACGCATTTTTCCGATTTGGGTTCGAGCTTTTCAGGTTGAAGTTTCTTCACATAAGCATCGCATCCCCAAACTTTTAGAAACGACAGCTTAGGTTTCTTCCCAAACCATAATTCATATGGTGTCGTCTCAACGGATTTTGACGGAGCCCTATTTAAAGTGAATGCGGCAGTCTCTAAAGCATAGCCCCAAAATGACCGCGGTAGATCGGTAAGAGACATCATAGATCGCACCATATCCAATAGAGTGCGATTACAACGTTCGGACACACCATTACGCTGAGGTGTTCCAGGTGGCGTGAGTTGTGAAACTATTCCACATTTCCTTAAGTGCGTGCCAAATTCGTGACTCAAAGATTCTCCCCCACGATCTGATCGTAAGAAATTGATTTTCCCGTCACGTTGATTCTCAACCTCACTCTGAAATTCCTTGAACTTTTTAAAGGTGTCAGACTTGTGTTTCATTAAGTAGACATACCCATATCTACTCAAGTCATTAGTAAGGGTGAGAACATAACGATAGCCACCGCGAGCCTCAACACTCATTGGACCGCACACATCAGTATGTATGATTTCCAATAAGTTCGTTGCTCGCTCCATTGTTCCGGAGAACAGAGTCTTGGTCATTTTGCCCATGAGGCATGGTTCACACGTGTCAAATGATTCATAATCAAGAGACTCCAAAAGTCCATCTGCATGGAGTTTCTTCATGCGTTTGACACCAATGTGACCAAGGCGGCAGTGCCACAAGTATGTGGGACTATCATTATCAACCTTACATCTTTGGTATTCACACTATGAATATGTGTAACATAACGTTCGAGATTAAATAAGAATAAACCATTGACCAGCGGGGCATGACCATAAAACATATCTCTCATATAAATAGAACAACCATTATTCTCAGATTTAAATGAGTAGCCATCTCGTATTAAACGAGATCCTGATACAATGTTCATGCTCAAAGATGGCACTAAATAACAATTATTGAGGTTTAAAACTAACCCCGTAGGTAAATGTAGAGGTAGAGTGCCGACGGCGATCACATCAACCTTGGAACCATTCCCGACGCTCATCGTCACCTCGTCCTTCACCAGTCTCCGCTTATTCCGCAGCTACTGTTTTGAGTTACAAATATGAGCAACCGCACCGGTATCAAATACCCAGGAGCTACTACGAGTACTGGTAAGGTACACATCAATAACATGTATATCACATATACCTTTGGTGTTGTCGGCCTTCTTGTCCGCTAAGTACTTGGGGTAGTTCCGCTTCCAGTGACCACTTCCCTTGCAATAAAAACACTCAGTCTCGGGCTTGGTTTTATTCACCATCAACAATTGATGTCCCTTTCTGATTTCCACCTCCGCTGATTTCAGCATTGAATATACCTCAGGAATGGTCTTTTCCATCCCCTGCATATTGAAGTTCATCACAAAGCTCTTGTAGCTAGGTGGGAGCGACTGAAGGATTCTGTCAACGACCACATCATCCGGGAGATTAACTCCCAGCTGAGACAAGTGGTTATGCAACCCAGACATTTTGAGTATGTGCTCGCTGACGGAACTATTCTCCTCCATCTTACAACTGTAGAACTTGTCGGAGACTTCATATCTCTCGACCCGGGCATGAGCTTGGAAAACCATTTTCAGCTCTTGGAACATCTCATATGCTCCGTGTTGCTCAAAACACTTCTGGAGCCCCGGTTCTAAGCTGTAAAGCATGCCGCACTAAACCAAGTAATCATCAACACGGGACTGCCAAGCGTTCATAACGTCTTGGTTTGCTGGGGGTGGTGCATCACCTAGCGGTGCTTCAAGGACATATGCTTTCTTGGTAGCTATGAGGATGATCCTCAAGTTCCGGACCCAGTCCGTATAGTTGCTACCATCATCTTTCAGCTTGGTTTTCTCTAGGAACACGTTGAAGTTGAGGACAACATTAGCGTGGGCCATTTGATCTACAAGACATATTGTAAAGATTTTAGACTAAGTTCATGATAATTAAGTTCATCTAATCAAATTATTTAATGAACTCCCACTCAGATAGACAACCCTCTAGTCATCTAAGTGATACATGATCCGATTCAACTAGGCCGTGTCCGATCATCACGTGAGACGGACTAGTCATCATCGGTGAACATATTCATGTTGATCGTATCTTCTATACGACTCATGTTCGACCTTTCGGTCTTTCGTGTTCCGAGGCCATGTCAGTACATGCTAGGCTCGTCAAGTCAACCTAAGTGTTTTGCGTGTGTAAATCTGGCTTACACCCGTTGTATGCGAACGTTAGAACCTATCACACCCGATCATCACGTGGTGCTTCGGAACAACGGACCTTAGCAACGGTGCACAGTTAGGGAGAACACTTTCTTGAAATTATTGCGAAGGATCATCTTATTTATGCTACTGTCGTTCTAAGCAAATAAGATGTAAAACATGATAAACATCACATGCAATCAAATAGTGACATGATATGGCCAATATCATTTTGCTCCTTTTGATCTCCATCTTCGGGGTGCCATGATCATCATCATCACCGGCATGACACCATGATCTCCATCATCATGATCTCCATCATCGTTTCTTCATGAAGTTGTCTCGTCAACTATTACTTCTACTACTATGGCTAACGGTTAGCGATAAAGTAAAGTAATTACATGACGTATAAGTTGACACGCAGGTCATAAATAAATTAAGACAACTCCTATGGCTCCTACCGGTTGTCATACTCATCGACATGCAAGTCATGATTCCTATTACAAGAACATGATCAATCTCATACATCACATATATCATTCATCACATCCTTTTGGCCATATCACATCACACGACATATGCTGCAAAAACAAGTTAGACGTCCTCTAATTGTTGTTGCAATTTTTTATGTGGCTGCTATAGGTTTCTAGCAAGAACGTTTTCTTACCTACGCCAAAACCACAACGTGATATGCCAATTTCTATTTACCCTTCATAAGGACCCTTTTCATCGAATCCGATCCGACTAAAGTGGGAGAGACAGACACCCGCTAGCCACCTTATGCAACTAGTGCATGTCAGTCGGTGGAACCACGCACGTAATCGTACGTGTAAGGTCGGTCCGGGCCGCTTCATCCCATGATGCCGCCAAATCAAGATAAGACTAGTAACGTCAAGCAAATTGACAAAATCGACGCCCACAACAACTTGTGTTCTACTCGTGCATAGAAACTACGCATAGACCTAGCTCATGATGCCACTGTTGGGGATCGTAGCAGAAATTTAAAATTTTCTATGCATCACCAAGATCAATCTATGGAGTCATCTAGCAACGAGAGGGAGAGGAGTGCATCTACATAACCTTGTAGATCGCGAGCAGAAGCGGTCAAGAGAACAGGGTTGATGGACTCGTACTCGTCGTGATCCAAATCACCGAAGATCCTAGCGCCGAACGGACGACACCTCCGCGTTCAACACACGTACGGAGCGAGGACGTCTCCCGCGCCTTGATCCAGCAAGGAGGAGGGAGAGGTTGAGGAAGAGGGCTCCAACAGCAGCATGACGACGTGGTGGTGGTGGAGCAGCAGTTCTCCGGCAGGGCTTCGCCAAGCTCTTGCGGAGGAGGAGAGGTGTTGGGGAGGGGAGGGGCTGCGCCTTGGATGTTGTATGCAGCCCTCCCCTTGCCCCTCTATTTATAGGGGAAGGAGGAAGGGGGCCGGCCCCCTCTAGATGATATCTAGAGGGGGGCGGCCAAGGGGAGGGGGCTTGCCCCCCAAGCAAGGGGGGTGCCCCCTTTAGGGTTTCCCCCCCAACCCTAGGCGCATGGGCCCTAGGGGGAGGGGGATGAGACCAGCCCATGTAGGGCTGGTTCCCTTTCCTCTACGGCCCATTAGGCACTCTGAGAGAGGTGGCCCCTCCCGGTGGACCCCTGGAACCCCTCCGGTGGCCCCAGTACAATACCGATATGCCCCCGAACCTTTCCGGTGACCGTATGACAACTTCCTACATATAAATCCTCACCCCCGGACCATTCCGGAACTCCTCGTGACGTCCGGGATCTCATCCGGGACTCCAAACAACATTCGGTAATCACATACAAGTCTTCCTAATAACCCTAGCGTCATCGAACCTTAAGTGTGTAGACCCTACAGGTTCGGGAACTATGCAGACATGACCGAGACAATTCTCCGGCCAATAACCAACAGCGGGATCTGGATACCCATGTTGGCTCCCACATGTTCCATGATGTCGAGGATTCAAGCAATCCCGTATACAATTCCCTTTGTCAATCGGTACGTTACTTGCCCAAGATTCGATCGTCGGTATCCCAATACCTCGTTCAATCTCGTTACCGGCAAGTCACTTTACTCGTTTTGTAATGCATGATCCCGTGACTAACTACTTAGTCACACTGAGCTCATTATGATGATGCATTACCGAGTGGGCCCAGAGATACCTCTCCATCATACGGAGTGACAAATCCCGGTCTCGATTCATGCCAACCCAAGAGAAACTTTCGGAGACACCTGTAGTGCACCTTTATAGCCACCCAGTTACGTTGTGACGTTTGGTACACCCAAAGCACTCCTACGGTATCCGGGAGTTGCACAATCTCATGGTCTAAGGAAATGATACTTGACATTTAGAAAAGCTCTAGCAGACGAACTACACGATCTTGTGCTATGCTTAGGATTGGGTCTTGTCCATCACATCATTCTCCTAATGATGTGATCCCGTTATCAATGACATCCAATGTCCATGGTCAGGAAACCGTAACCATCTATTGATCAATGAGCTACTCAACTAGAGGCTCACTAGGGACATGTTGTGGTCTATGTATTCACACATGTATTACGATTTCCGGGTAACACAATTATAGCATGAACAATAGACAATTATCATGAACAAGGAAATATAATAATAACCATTTTATTATTGCCTCTAGGGCATATTTCCAACAACTCCCACCGGGAGTAGGACTCCCCCGTTTCCATGTGGGAGTAGGAGAGGAGAGGGAAGGAGAGAGAGGGGAAAGGAAAGGGGGAACCCCCCCAACCTTGTCCAATTTGGACTGGGGGGAGCGGGTGCATGGCTGCCCTTTGGCCGCCCCTCCTCTTCTCCATTAGGGCCCAATAGGCCCATTAGTCTCCCCGGGGGGTTCCGGTAACCCCCCGGTACTCCGGTATATGCCCAAAACTCCCCGAAACCATTCCGGTGTCCGAACATAGTCGTCCAATATATCAATCTTTATGTCTCAACCATTTCGAGACTCCTCGTTATGTCCGTGATCACATCCGGGACTCCGAACTACCTTTGGTACATCAAAAACCATAAACTCATAATATAACCGTCATCAATCTTTAAGCGTGCGGACCCTACGGGTTCAAGAACTATGTAGACATGACCGAGACACGTCTTCGGTCAATAACCAATAGCGGAACCTGGATGCTCATATTGGTTCCTACATATTCTACGAAGAACTTTATCGGTCAAATCGCATAACAACATACATGGTTCCTTTTGTCATCGGTATGTTACTTGCCCGAGATTCGATCGTCGGTATCTCAATACCTAGTTCAATCTCGTTACCGGCAAGTCTCTTTACTCATTCCGTAACACATCATCCCACAACTAACTCATTATTTGCAATGCTTGCAAGGCTTAAGTGATGTGTATTACCGGGTGGGCCCAGAGATACCTCTCTGACAATCAGAGTGACAAATCCTAATCTCGAAATACGCCAACCCAACAAGTACCTTCAGAGACACCTATAGAGCACCTTTATAATCACCCAGTTACATTGTGACATTTGGTAGCACACAAAGTGTTCCTCCGGTAAATGGGAGTTGCATAATCTCATAGTCATAGGAACATGTATAAGTCATGAAGAAAGCAATAGAAACAAACTAAACGATCAAGTGCTAAGCTAACAGAATGGGTCAAGTCAATCACATCATTCTCCTAATGATGTGATCCCGTTAATCAAATGACAACTCTTTGTCTATAGCTAGGAAACATAACCATCTTTGATCAATGAGCTAGTCAAGTAGAGGCATACTAGTGACACTCTGTTTGTCTATGTATTCACACATGTATCATGTTTCCGGTTAATACAATCCTAGCATGAATAATAAACATTTATCATGATATAAGGAAATAAATAATAACTTTATTATTGCCTCTAGGGCACATTTCCTTCACCAGGGCATTACAATACCTTTATAACATTTTGAAGGAGTTCAAAATGAATCAGTCAAAGAAGGAGTTCTTGTCTGAGTTGTAAGGTATGAAGTTGAGTAAGACTCAAAACCCAACCACAACAGAAGATAGAGAGAGAATGAAAGTCATTCCCTATGCCTTAGCCATAGGTTCTATAAAGTATGACATGCTATATACCAGACCTATTGTGTACCTTGCCATGAGTTTGGCAAAGGGGTACAATAGTGATCCAGGAGTAGATCACTGGATAGCGGTCAAAATTATCCTTAGAGGACTAAGGAAATATTTCTCGGTTATGGAGGTGATAAAGAGTTCATCGTAAAGAGTTACGTCGATGCAAGCTTTAACACTGGTATGGATGACTCTGAGTCTCAATCTGGATACATATTAAAAGTGGGAGCAATTAGCTAGAGTAGCTCCATGCAGAGCATTGTAGACATAGAAATTTGCAAAATACATACGGATCTGAATGTGGCAGACCCGTTGACTAAACTTCTCTCACAAGCAAAACATGATCACACCTTAGTATTCTTTGGGTGTTAATCACATGGCGATGTGAACTAGATTATTGACTCTAGCAAACCCTTTGGGTGTTGGTCACATGGTGACATGAACAATTGGAGTTAAATCACATGGCGATGTGAACTATATTATTGACTCTAGTAAACCCTTTGGGTGTTGGTCACATGGTGATGTGAACTATTAGTGTTAAATCACATGGCGATGTGAACTAGATTATTGACTCTAGTGCAAGTGGAAGACTGAAGGAAATATGTCGTAGAGGCAATAATAAAGTTGTTATTTATATTTACTTATATCATGATAAATGTTTATTATTCATGCTAGAATTGTATTAACCGGAAACCTAATACATGTGTGGATACATAGACAAAACACAATGTCTCTAGTAAGCCTCTACTAGACTAGCTCGTTAATCAAAGATGGTTAAGTTTCCTAACCATAGACATGTGTTGTCATTTGATGAACGGGATCACATCATTAGGAGAATGATGTGATGGACAAGACCCATCCGTTAGATTAGCATAATGATCGTTAAGTTTTATTGCTATTGCTTTTTCATGACTTATACATATTCCTTTGACTATGAGATTATGCAACTCCCGAATACTTGAGGAACACCTTGTGTGCTATCAAATGTCACAATGTAATAGGGTGATTATAAAGATGCTCTACAGGTGTCTCCAAAGGTGTTTTTTGAGTTGGCATAGATCAAGATTAGGATTTGTCACTCTGTGTATCGGAGAGGTATCTCTGGGCCCTCTCGGTAATGCACATCACTATAAGCCTTGCAAGCAATGTGACTAATGAGTTACTTACGGGATGATGCATTATGGAAAGAGTAAAGAGACTTGCCGGTAACGAGATTGAACTAGGTATGATGATACCGACGATAGAATCTCGGGCAAGTAACATACCGATGACAAAGGGAATAATGAATGTTGTTATGTGGTTTGACTGATAATGATCTTCGTAGAATATGTAGGAGCCAATATGAGCATCCAGGTTCCGCAATTGGTTATTGACCGGAGATGTGTCTCAGTCATGTCTACATAGTTCTCGAACCCGTAGGGTCTGCACGCTTAACGTTCGATGACGATTTGTATTATGAGTTATGTGTTTTGGTGACCGAAGTTTGTTCGGAGTCCCGCATGAGATCACGGATATGACGAGGAGTCTCGGAATGGTCAAGAGGTAAAGATTCATATATTGGAAGGTTGTATTCAGACATCGGAATGGTTCCGAGTGATTCAGGTATTTTTCTAGAGTACCGAGGGGTTACTGGACCCCCCCCCCCCCCGAGGAATATTGGGCCTACATGGGCCATAGGGGAGAGGGGAGGTTTCCCACGAGGGGTAACTGTGCCACCTCCCTATAGGGAGTCCGAATTGGACCAGGGAGGGTGCGCGCCCCCCATTCCTTCTCCTCTTCCTCTCCCTTCCCTCTTTCCCCCTCTCCGAAAAAGCAAAGGGAGTCCAACTAGGATTGGGAGTCCTAGTTGGACTACCCCCTTTGGCGTGCCCCCTAGGTCGGCTGCCTCCTCCCCTCCTCCTTTATATACAGTGGCGGGGGGCACCCCAAAGCACAACAGTTGTTCCTTAGCCATGTGCAGTGCCCCCCTCCATAGTTTACCACCTCGGTCATATTGTCGTAGTGCTTAGGCGAAGCCCTGCGCGGATCATATCACCAACACCGTTGCCATGTCATCGTGCTGATGGAACTCTCCCTTCACCCTCTACTGGATCAAGAGCTCGAGGGACATCATCGTGCTGAACGTGTGCTGAACACGGAGGTGCCGTACGTTCAGTACTTGGATCGGTTGGATCGTGAAGACTTTCGACTACATCAACCGCGTTACTAAACGCTTCCACTTTCGGTCTACGAGGGTACGTGGACACACTCTCCCGTCTTGTTGCTATGCATCTCCTAGATAGATCTTGTGTGATCGTAGGATTTCGTTTGAATTGCTACGTTCCCCAATACAAACCACCGAAAAGAAATCGATAGGAAAACACTGTTTTCTATGGAAGGCTTTGGAGGGGTCCACCATCTTGTGTCAACTAGAGTAGCCTCTGAAAAAGATCGACACACACGATTAGTCCGCAAAGCGTATTGTCATAAATCACCAAAACCACTAAGGGAGAAATATGCCCTAACAATCTCCCACTTTTTGTGGATTGATGACAATACGAGATTTGCAAAGGAAAGCAATAGTTCTACAAGCAAACCGAAAACCACAAAATATAGACGGGCTCCCCCTAGATGTGTGCACTAGATAAAATTGCCTTTGAAATGCAAAGTGCACACACTAGGATCAACACTCCCCCTATATTTTATAGAAAGGGAAAAACTACAACTATAAGAGAAGTAAATCTAAGCAAAGATGCATTAGAACAAGCATGAGAGAGATAATAATAAACCAGGGCACACTAAGAGAGATCTCATGCATAATAAGACATAAAATAATAGATAAGGGAGCACATGTCTCACGCCATATGAAAAGGTCTCACAAGTCACACAACCCAAAGCAAATGACGAAAAAGAGTTCACAAGCGATAAAAACCAAGAAGAAAGGCAAGCTTGTGACTCGGCAACCCTGTAGAAAGACAAATCCCTGGTCCTAAACCTCTCCCATTTTGGCATCAAGACACCAAAAGGGGCAAAGAGTGACCTAACGCAACTCCAGATGGCACTAGTATCCTCCCATGGACTCGTTAGACTCCTCAGAATCAGACCCATCAACAGACTCCTCAGCAGACTCGTCGGACTCCTCCTCAATCTCCTGATCCAGAGCTGGAGCAGATGTAGCAGCATTGGACTCATCCGAGTCCATCCAATGAGAGTGTGTAGAAATCCACTTGTCCTATAGAGTGATACGATCCTGAGCGCCATCCTGAACTGGAATCTCAAGCTTCCTCATAATAGCCTTCCTCTCCTGACAAGCCTTCTTGGCATCCACATGTGCCAAGTATATTTTGTGCTGAACATCGGTCTGAAGGCAAAAGAGCTTCTTCACCTTGTGCTTGAGCTTAGCCGCCCAACTTGACTGGCCAGAGGAATGCTTAGTTCCTGGAGCATAATCACCATCATCACCCTAATCCTCTCCAGAAGCAGAAGGAACTGCCGCCTCAGGATGTGTAGTAGGGGCCCAAAGCTCCTTTTTCTGACGCAAGTTGAGGACGTCATGAGAAGTCAAGGGTCCGGTTTCAAGAGGCTCACCAGGGAAAGTGGAGCTCCAGTAGTCTGAATCTACTCACAAGGATAAGTTCCTTCTTGACACATTTATCTGTTTTGGTGATGATCATATGAGGACGCAACTTATCCTTGTGAGTAGCCCCCCCCCCCCTCATGGTGAAGACGATGGCCAAGGGGCTTCCTCAGCCCCTCGTTCGGATATCCCAGAAGCTCCTTAAATGCACCCCAAGTGGTGCGCAACTACCTGCCATTGGTCATCCTGATCAACATGTTCTCAATATTTGTGCCATACCATACGGTTGCAAAGAACTGCGCTACCAACAAGGATATCAGACTGCACACAATTTATAGCAAGTAAATGCATTCTCACCATAGATGCAGAGCTCACAATAACAATGTCCTCTACATCTGTAGTGGAGGCCATATGTGCATCTTTTTGTTCACTTTCAATGTCACTATCACGGTCTATCAGGTCTTCTTGATGGTTTAGACAACGAATAGGACCTCTGATATTTGAGAACACAGGGAAATCTGTGAGACGACCTAGAAGGCAAGGTATAGAGTTACAAAACTCTTCATTTTGATACACATTATTCTTTTCATGCCTTCACTAATGTTCTCTAACTTCCATAAAGATTATGACTTGCTTAAAGTAGGTATAGTACGAGATGGCGATAAATTACAAATACTGCCGCCATAATGATTAAACATTCATGTACTTACACTAAGATGAAGAATATGAACCGGTAATAAGAACCCTAGCTAGATTGACCCACATGCTTAGCCCGAATAAGAACCCCAGTTGTTGTAAAAACAACAACACCAGATTTTAGATGAAAAGTAAGTAGATGCATAAGCCGATTAGGATTGAGATAATGCGATACACATACCATGTGAGCGGTCCGGTCCGAGTGTAATGTCGTCGGTCGGGTGCACCTAATCGAACGATTAGTGGTGGCGAGGCAAGAGTGATCGGCCGGGACTAGATCAGATCTATAGGCGAAGAGGGAGAGATAGGAGGCGACGTATTCTTTCTTTGAGGGGGGAGGCTACTGTAGAAATAAGAGGCGTGTTTTGGGAAGGTTTGTGGTTAGTTCTGCGTGGCGTTCAAAAACGACGAAACATGCACATAAATGTTCTAAGATGCATGAAATGAACTAGCAATTGATATATTGTCAACATGGATTAGTTTAGAACATAAGATGGAATGACATGCAGTGTTAACTAGAATAAGAACCCTAACTTTTTTACCATACATGACAAACAACACCGCAAATAGAACTCGTCGATTAGGATGAGATCTTGGCGTAGTTTTACTAAGCAAACACATTATCAAAACAAGCAAAAACTAGCATATGCAAGGAAGAAGAAAGAAACAAAAGCAAACTCAACATAACGAGAGATAATTTAGTGACATGAAAATCTTTACAACCATATTTTCCTCTCTCGTAATAATTACATGTAGGATCACTACCGACGATGCTGCTAACGCGACACTATGATCAGAGATCCTTCGAGAAACTGTGTGCGATGCAATAATCGCAAACGGTGGTGTATGAAAACCATCAAAAAGGTGAGAACGTTGCGATGGAGGATGCATCAAACACGATTCAGATTTTAGTTGCGTGTGCGGTGAAGGGCATATGGTTCAGTTCAATTAACTGTTTGCGATGAGGAGGAACAAGAGAAACGGGCAGCCAGATGAAGGCGTGTGCAATACATAGCATACGGTTCACTCGGATGAACTATTTGTGATTAGGCAACACAAAACAAACGGGAAGCCAGATGAAGGTGTGTGCGATATACAGCATATGGTTCACTCGAATGAACTGTTTGTGATTAGGCAACACAAAATAAACGGTCAGCCAGATCAAGGTGAGAACAGAAACGGTTCAACTTAACAAGACATGTGTGTTGTACGATGGGATTGCATGCGGTTCACTCGGCCCTTGTCGTCAGTGTGTGACCTCTGTAGTAGCCGTTCGCTCCCCATCCGCCTCTTCGTGTACCATGGCAACCGTCCACCGACTATTTGCCTTTCCCTCTCGATTTGGAATTGCTGTCGCACGCTAGCTCTTCCTCCCTCCTCCATTTGCCTTCACCCTTCCTTCTGCCATTGTTTGACCGTCTTCTCCATGGAGGGAACAAGCCACAAACGACCCTGTTATTCTTGCCCCAATCTAAATGATGACACGATGGAGGAACTCATTGATCGGTGCGACATCATCACCTTGGCTAGCAAGGCAGGTTTGTTCAAGACCATTCTCGACTCAACTAATAACATCATTACAAGGAACCCAAGGGTCCAGGAGCGGTTTGATCTCCCCTATCTTCTTCAGTGTGACCCTGCTGACTGGTGCGGGGATGAGGGAAGCCTCGCCTTGTGTAAGTTGATGCCACTTCATAATGATACGTATGATGTTAAGATGTCATCGCTTGAGGGCAAGGCTTGGGTAGGCGCAAATGGAGATTGGGTTGTTTATATTGGGTACAACTGCGAGTGGGAACTTGTGAATGTGTACACTCATCAACGGGTTCCACTTTGAAAAATCTCAGACGACTGCCCAGAGGTTGAGTACACCGGTATTCTACGTGAGTTCAAATACGGTCATGCTGATTGTCGTCTATGGAAGATAGCAATTTGTCGAGTTCCCAACCGCTCTTGGGGTTATAGGGATGCTTATTTTCTCGCTATCTTCGACAAGCTTGTTGCCATCCTTCGTGGTTCGACTCGATGGATATTGCTCAAAAATCAGCTTCTATACACGGATGAGTACTGTGATGCAATTCAGTACGAGGGTCTTGTGTTTTCTGCACCACTCGTGGCACTGTTTTTGCATGGAATCCTCATGATTTCTATACGTTTGTCTTCCACCATAATTATAATTGTTTCATCGACATGCATGCGGGTTAGCTAGTTTCCCTTTACTAATTAACCTTCTTGTGTTTCCAAGGTCCCGTGAACATTCCACCACCTATACTTGAAAATTCTATTCACGAGCATGAGGACGAGCAGGACCCATATACTGAGTGGCACCTAGCAACTTATTCCGATGGATCACCTCTTCTTGTCTATATACGGGACACTACTGATGTTACTAAGGAAGAAGGTATTGTCTCGTATGGTCGCACTCTCCGGACCTATTCCAACATCCATTGCAGGGTATTCGGGATGGATACTAGTGTACTAGCGCCAACACCATCTCCCTGGTTCAGTATTGAAAGTCTTGGAGGAAACTCGCTCTTCCTTGGACAAAACTATCCAATGATGGTCGAAGGCGATCCTGTTGCTGTTGACACAACCTTACTACCATTTATGAGAAGCAACTGTATCTATACCTTGGACATTACTATGCTTCCCTACCGTCCCAATATGGGTCCTGACATAGGTCGCTTCAGCCTCGATGATCAGTCTTGCGTTGGTCTCAAGATTGACAATAGCTGGCCTTCCCAGAGAATCACTTCTGGTTCAAAGCAAGCATTTCCACCGCCGACGAGTGGTTGAGCTGAAGTTCATTTCATCGCTTTGTTATTGGTTGTGTGAGAAAAACTTTACTAGAACGTTTGGTTGGAAATGATCTATAATCCAGTGTGTATCCCCGTTGTCGTTGTGGGTTGATGACTTGTTGTATGTAATCAATGGTACATTTGCATATGCGTCCATGAACTCAGGCCTGCTAGTGGTGTCCATATGAACAGTGCTAGTGATTTTAGTTGCAAAAATTAGATAGTGCTAGTGATTTGTAGCTGCATATTTTAACAAATCGCAGTGTTACAAGGTTGACAAATGGCAATGTTACTAGATAAACAAATGTAAATCTTTCCAGCTTGAGAAATGGCAACATTCCCAAAATGACAGATATGCAAATCTTACCTAATTGTTTGTACGTGGTTGCACACGGGTCATGCGAAACAACCGTTTACGTTGAAGGGATGCAGAAATCCCGCTCGCCACATTTTCCCTTGGCTTCCTGGGGAAGCTGTCTGTTTGCATACGGGTGTTCTAACTAGAACGTTTGCGATGAGTGTTTTATATTTAAAAACCGTTGAAGTTTTTAAGAAAATCATTTGATAAGTCTGCACATTAAGAGAGAAAAACGCAAGTTTGTTCAAACCATATCTTTCATTCAGTCGCACTGCGAATTTATATTCGTATGATCGAGAATTCGAGATACAATATTAAAACCCCAAAAAACTCTTCCCGGCGGCGGCGGAGGCGGCGTGCCGTGCCGTCGTTGTCATTGTCATCCTCCGGGACGCCATTGTTGAAGTCTTCAAGGCAGCACAAAATGTTCTTCACATGTAAATCAAACATCATGTCGTCGCGCGATCGACCGGTGGGGCACGGGAGGACGGCAACTGGCGCCGCTGAGAGGTAGCTGTCGACGGCAATGTCCCATGCTACTGAGGGGGGGGGCGCACGGGCACAGGTGCGACGGGTGCAGCCAAACGCACGGGGACCGGTGCCGTGGTGGGTGGTGGGGCGCGCACGGGCGCGGCGGGTGCAGCCAAACCCACGGGGGCCGGCGCCACGGTAGGTGGAGGGGCGTGCACGGGCACGTGTGCTGGTGCTGGCATGTACACGAGCTCGCGCGGGTCCGCGGAGACCTCGCTGACGCCCGCGGCTTCCAGCTCTGCGATAGTGCTCGGCGACCAGCCCATCAATGCTACAGGGATGGTCGTTGGCGCAGGCGCGGGGATGGGAGCTAGGACGGGAGCGGGGGCAGCAACCGCCGTGGCGAGCTCGTTCTGGGCCATGTCCATGAGGCCCCATTCCTCCTTATTTTCTATCTCCTCCGGCTCAGAGTCGACTTCACCAAACTTGAAGACTAGTGGCAGATGATCATTCTGCGCCATGGCGGTGGAGGTCTGCGGGGGGGGGGGGGGGGGGGGAATGGGAGGCGAATAGTAAGGCCGCCCATATTTAAACAGCGGCTCGGGCGCCATTAATGGAGAGGAAGGCGGGCGGACATGAAAGTCAAAGGGCTCGCTTCCTAGTGAGCCTGCACAGCATACAGCTCACACGCTTCCCCGTGAGCCCGCGCATTGGAGGACAGCTTGCACGCCTCTCGGTCAGCCTGTGCACTGGACTGCGCTCGCACGCCTCCTGTTCAGTCAAGGTCAAGCAGCTGTCCACCCGGCACCTCCTACAACCATTACAACCAAGACACGTGGCATCACGTGAATGGTTAACAGAACGCACACGGTTTGAATTATACAAATGTTTGAGATATTAAAGTGGCAACTATTTTTCAAAATGCCTTTGTTGGCTGTCATTATTCGAGTGCGCCTTCTCTCAAAATGGACACGAAAAATACAACAACATGTCGGGTGTCATTCCATGATAGCATGCCAAGTTCCATGAATTTCAGATGAATTTTGGATTTACTAGAATTTAAAAACGAGGCATCTCAATGTTTTACCGACAATGAACGGCGCCCTGGTGTTTGAAATTCATTCCCATTTCTTGCATGGGACCTAAGCATGCACCCAAGGACACAGATTTGATTTTTCAACCAATTTATATGCACTGGAGCATGTGCATGTAGTTCAAATTTGAATTATGCACATAAATGCATTGAAAACTCAGTTAATGCATAAAAATGTCCAAAAGAACCCCAAAAAATCACAAAAATTGACACAACACTCCTGTTGTTCTATGTTGACACGAGAAATTTTTTGGAAGCAATAAGAGGCGGTGGATATCGTTTCGTCCCCAAAGGTGGGACGTTCCCTACCGAAACCATGATGCTTGTTGTGAGAAGCTCTGGTTTGTGAGAAGCATATACCCAAACCTGCCCCAAACGGGACAATTTTTTTACCACGGCATGTTGATCCCACTCCATGAAAGCATTCCAAGTTTCATGAATTTCATATGAGCTTTGGATTTACTAGAATTTAAAAACGAGGCATCTCAATGTTTTGCCGGCAATCAACGGTGCCCTGGTGTTTGAAATTCATTCCCATTTCTTGCATGGGAACTAAGCATGCACCCAAGGACATAGATTCTATTTTTCAACCAATTAATATGCACTGGAGCATGTGCAGGTAGTTCAAATTTGAATTATGCACATAAATGCATTAAAAACATAGTTAATGCATAAAAATCTCCAAACGAACCCTGAAAAATCCCAAAAATTGACACAACACTCCTGTTGTTCTATGTTGACAAGAGAAATTTTTTGAAAGCAATAAGAAGCAATGGATATCCTTTCGTCCCCAAAGGTGGGATGTTCCCTACCGAAACCATCATGCTTGTTGTGAGAAGCTCTGGTTTGTGAGAAGCATATACCCGAACTTGCCCCAAATGGGACAAAATTTTTAACACGACATGTTGATGCCGCTCCATGATAGCATGCCAAGTTTCATGAATTTCAGACGAGTTTTGGATTTACTAGAATTTAAAAACCAGGCATCTCAACATTTTGCTAGCAATCAATAGTGCCCTGGTGTTTGAATTTCATTCCCATCTCTTGCATGGGACCTAGAAATACACCCAAGGACACAGATTAGATTTTTCAACCAACCTTAGTGCATTGGAGCATGTGCATGTAATTCAAATTTGAATTATGCACATAAATGCATTGAAAACTCAGTTAATGGATAAAAGTGTCCAAACGAACCCCGAAAAATCCCAAAAATTTACACAACACTCCTGTTGTTCTATGTTGACACGAGAAATTTTTTGAAAGCAATAAGAGGCAATCGATATCGTTTCGTCCCTAAAGGTGGGACGTTCCCTACCGAAACCATCATGCTTGTTGTGAGAAGCTTTGGTTTGTGAGAAGCATATACCCGAACTTGCCCCAAATGGGACAAATTTTTTAACACGGCATGTTGATGTCGCTCCATGATAGCATGCCAAGTTTCATGAATTTCATACGAATTTGGGATTTACTAGAATTTTGAAACCTGGCATCTCAATGTTTTGCCAGCAATCAACAGTGCCCTGGTGTTTGAATTTCATTCCCATCTATTGCATGGGACCTAGAAATTCACCCAAGGACACACGTGTGATTTTTCAACCTACCTTAGTGCATTGGCGCATGTGCTTGTAGTTCCAATTTGAATTATGCACGTAAAATGCCAAGAAAACCCAGTTAATGCATAAAAAAGGCTAAACGAACCCCGAAAAATTCCAAGATTGAACACAACACTCGTGTTGGTCTATGTTGACACTACATTTTTTTTGAAAGCAATAAGAGGTAGCAGATATCGTCCCGTCCCCAAAGGTGGTATGTTCCCTATCGAAACAATCATGCATGCTTGTTGTGAGAAGCTCTGGTTTGTGAGAAGCTTATACCCGAACCTGCTCCAAATGGGACAAAATTTTCACCATGGTATGTTGATGGCGCTCCATGATAGCATGCCAATTTCATGAATTTCAGACGAGTTTTGGATTTTCTAGAATTTAAAAACCAGGCATCTCAACTTTTTGCCGGCAATGAACAGTGCCATGGTGTTTGAATTTCATTCCCATCTCTTGCGTGGGACCTCAAATTTCACCCAAGGACACACATGTGATTTTTCAACCAACTTTGGTGCATTGGAGCATGTGCTTGTAGTTCAAATTTGAATTATGCACATAAAATGCCTAGAAAACCCAGTTAATGTATAAAAAAGGCTAAACGAACGCCAAAAAATTCATTCCCATTTCTTCCAAGGGACCTAAGCATGCATTGAAGGACACAAATTTGAGATTTCAACCAATTTGTATGCACCGGAGCATGTGCATGTAGTTTAATTTTGAATTGTGCACCTGAGATGGCTAGAAAAGCAGTTGCATGTATGAAATGTCCAAACGAACCCTGAATAATTCCAATTTTTTTACTACACACATACAGTTGCATGTTCACTGCAGATAAAAGGTCTAGCAATTCAAACACCGTCCATTGCCGCTGTGACCCCATTTTGTAATTCAAATCAAGTAGATCCCACACAGTTTATTCTCACCAACCGTGTGAGATGTAGTACAAAATATATTGGAGCACCGTCAGTGTATAGTACGGCTATGGCTTATGTGAGAACGTGTGTCGGCTACAGTCCACAATCGGCGTGTCAAGCACACTAGCTCGCTCCCCCAAAACTCCCACCTCTGCATCCCTCGCAATCTCAATAATATCTACTTCCTGGAAGATTTTAATGTTTGATAGCTCACGATTAGTATGTGCGGACCGTGTGCGATGTCTGTTACTCCCGCTCTGCTTCAGTCCCTCGATTCAAATTTTTAGTAGCCCCGGCATTTTACTCCCGCCTCTGCATCCCTCGCAATCTCAAAAATATCTGCTCGCCCTTGATCCAAATTTTTAGTAGCCCCGCCTTGTTACTCCCGCCTAGTAAAATTTTTAGTTGCCGCTATATTTCCTCAAACCCAACCTCCGCTCACACAGACACACACAACCCTCGAAACCATTGGTAGGTCGCCGCCATCGCCGACGCCTCCATCCTCAACCTATGCGTGTGTGCCGGGGAGATCGAGTAGACAATGGCCAAAAAGAGGTTTATCGCGACCTTTTCACCCGACGCCAGCGAGGTGGTCACCGAGGTGTCCTCGTCGCCCTCCGTTGGCCCGATCCATCGTCGCCGGTCCCCTGATCCGCCCGCCACCGCGCCCCTATCCCGGTTTGAGGACTTCCCCGTCCTCCCCCAGACCCGGCAGCCGACGAAGTCCTACTTCGGGGTCCGGCAGTGGCGGTGGGGGACGTGGGTCACCGAGATTATAGATCGAGAGACGCACACCCACCGTTGGCTTAGTAGCTTCCACACGACCGAGCTCGCGGCCATGGAGTATGACCGCTGGCAGGTACGCTACCACGGCGTGGCGGCTAGGCTCAATTTCCCCTTCAACACACGTCCGGTCGACCTCATTCCGCTGGAGCCAGGGGTGGTGAGCTCGGCTATGGCGCGGGAGCACCGCGAGGCGTGGGAGCGTCTCGAGGCCAAGGCCGCCGACGAGGCCTACATGCAAGAGCTCCGCCGGCAGCACCCGGAGCTCGTGGAGGCGGAGCGGGTGATCTTTGCTGGCGTGGATGGCGGTGAGGTTATCGCGCTCTCCTCCAATGAAGAGGTCAAAGGCAGCGAGGACGGCGGCATGGAGGGCGGCGAGGTTATCGCGCTCTCCTATGATGACAAGGTCGAAGGCAGCAGCGATAGCGGTGCAGAGGGCATCGAGGTGGGCCCCGAGGACAAGGAGATCAACGTTGATGAGTGGAGGAGTGCCTTCCCCAATGACCCCGACGACGGTACTGACCCGGACCCAGCTCACGGCACCGTACATGACGAGGAAGGATTGGCTCGACCTCTACTCACTATAGTAAAAAGACACATTAGTTACATTTTGGGCCAAACGAAAAAAATTCTGTCATACTTATGACACTTCTGTGACAATAATTGTGACAAAACCTGGTATCATCATAGATGTGGTGGGGTCCTACTTCTATGACAAAAAGTCATGATAGAAAATGGGATTTTCGTCCTGGGCGGGCAGAAGACGCAACCGCATGACATTATTTTGGCCGTCCATGACGGGAAAAACCATGGTAGAAGCGAGGGCGAGGAAAATATCGAGGAGTTCCCGGTTACGGTGGCTGGTCGGGGGCCGAGCGATGCGCGTTTCTCTCGTATGTACGTATGTGTGTGCGACGCGTTGCGCTCTAACTGAACCTGGGCAAGGCATTGGGCTCTAACTGAACCCGAGTGATTGCACTATAGGCTACGCGTTACTGAACCCGAGCGATCGATCGATGGCTGTTAACTAAACCTGATCGAGCGATTCCTTCGCTACTGCTGCTAACTTAAGCCGATCGATGTTGCCTTTGGATGAACAGTAAGCGTTGTTGGGGGGTTTGGATGAATAGTTCCCAGTGGGGTTGGATGAATAGGTACCCGTGGTAGTAGAGGCCGTTGCCGCTGGACGAACAGTACCCCGATCGATCGAGCCGGTGGATGAATAGTACCCCGTGGATGGCTGGATGAACAGGACCCCATGGAGGGCTGGTTGAACAGTAGCCGGTGGAGGGCTGGTTGAACAGTAGCTGGTGGAGTGCTGGATGAATAGTAGCCCGTGGAGTGGTGGTTGAACAGGACCCCGTGGAGAGGGTTGGTTGAATAATAGTCGGTGGAGCCTAGATGAACAGGAGCCTGTGGATGAACAATCGCAGGTGGAGGCTGGAGGAGGTCGACGGTGGATGAACAGTCCCCCATGGAGGCTGGAGGAGGTCGGCGGTGGAGATGAACTGTATCCCTGGAGTCCTGTTTTGCGGTACGCCACACCCCTCCCGATGAACAGGACCCCCATTTCGACCGTAGCGCTCCAACACAAGTCCGTTTCTCCGTTTTGCGGTACGCCACACCCCTCCCGGTCAATAGGACCTTGTTTCGACCATAGGAGGTCCAACAGAAGTCTGTTTCCTTCGTTTTGCGGTACGCCAGACCCCTCCCGATGAACATGATCCCGTTTCGACCGTGGCCGGTCGAACACAAGGTTGTTTCCTCCGTTCTGCAGTACGCCAAGCCGGTTGCCTCCCGATGAACACGATGACGCATTCTGTTCTCACCCAGCCAGTTGGCTCCCCATGAACACGGCGATGACGCATTTTCTCTGTTCCGACCCAGCCATGTACACGAGCCCTGGCCATACGTATGCACGAGTAGGCGTTCGAGAGCCCGCTGGTATGTATGTATGTGGCCGTATTTACTTTCTTGCACCCTGGCCGTTGTACGTACGTGTACATGCTACGTGCGCGCCTCTACATCGACCAGTATCTACGTATACATTCGCGACCAGAATGACAATGCTACATACGCTTCGACCAGGTGGGTCCCAACTGTCAGGCACTTCCTTGCATGCGAAGATCTAGCTGGTGGGTCCCAGCAGTTAGGGGGGAAACATTTTTTTCATGAAATACGGTGGCATGTATGGTGGGTCCCTGCTGTCAGGTGGAGGAATAATTATTTCAAGTATGAGGGTTCACTGGTTCGGCTGCGGTGTGAGGCTGCTGTCGCCGCAGAATAACAGGGGTGTGGGTGAGTAGAGGCGGATGGCCTGGCCAGCAGTGGGAGTAGTAGGGGGCGGTGAGGCCTCCGCTGCATCACAGCCGACAACGGGAGGCAGGAGCATGCGGCACGACCTGCGCTGTTTTGGGCGGCTGGAGCAAGAAGACCAGAGGTTGAAGAAGCACTACAGCCGTTGGATGGACATCATACGGTCACTTGAGCTAGAATCGTTCATATTTCCTAAGTTTACAAAGTCCTCCGTCCCCGTCGACTTATTAGGCCCACATGTCAGTCTCCCACGCAGGGGGGTATTCATTTTTTTGTGCGTAATAAGGAGGCACTTCCTTGCGTGCGAAGATATAGCTGGTGGGTCCGAGCTGTCAGCGCGGGGAACTTTTTTCGTGAAATACAAAGGCCCTTCCGGCGGGTCCCAGATGTCAGATGGAGGAATCATTATTTTGCGCGTAATAAGGAGGCATTTCCTTGTGTGCGGCCGTGGACCCAGCTGTCAGCTTCTCCACGTACAGTCCACTTTCGATGGATGTCATTTGTTGACCACATTGACCACGCCGTGCCGAGAGCACCAGGGTGGTGGACGACGGCAAGGCCTATGAAGGGAATGACACGGAGCTGGGGAAGACACGGCGGTGCCTGCTCACGCAGTGGGGAGTACGAGGGTTGACTAGATCGGCTGTCGTCGCCGGAAAATAACAGGAGGTGTGGGTGAGTAGACAGATAGACAGGCCAGGGATGCGAGTATGGTGGGGCCGTGAGGCCTGCCCGGCAGCACAACCGGCCATGGGAGGCGGGAGCAGGTGGTTCCGCCGGCGCTGGTATGGGCGGTTGGAGCAGGAAGATCAGAGACTAAAGAAGCACTATTGCCGTTAGATTGACATCTAACGGTCTGACACTGGTAGAGTCGATTGATGACTAAGTTTCTTTTTTTTTTGAGAAACCTTGTGTACGCATGAACTTAGTAGGCCCACAAGTCAGCCTGCAAATCTGTGGCAGACAACATAGAGCCCATTTGCTAAATAAAATTATAATTTGCAGCCCATTTGCTAATTCTTAAGTAACTTATTACAGCCCATTTTCTGCACAGGACCACTATCAAAAAGTTTAACCTTATTTTGCATATTTCGGTGGAGTCCGAACTGTTGTAATCCCGAAATGATAAGCATTTTTAAGAACTTATTGATTTGCCAAAAAATCATTTTGTTTTTGTAAGAAAATAAGACGTGGGACAATTGAGTTGGTTTAAGGGAAAACCAGTGGTAAAAAAATCAGTGCTGGGAGGGAAAACAACAACAAAGATAAGGATGTAAATACGAAAAGTGAACTTTATGTATTTTCAAGATAATGATACTTGTGTATGAACTAGTAAAACTATAGGTAGAGATTAGAAAATGGATGTAGGACATGGCATTTCAAGAGGAAAATAGAACTGGGCTGTGTGTTTGATTCAGTAAAAAAAACTGCCTGCGGATGTTATAAGACAAAATATAACTAACGCTGGCGGGCCAAAGGCCACTAGATACCTGCTGGATCTTTGTGCCCTATTGTCGTTATGGGCTGGGCCTGTTAAAAACAAAACCAAGCCTGGGCAGTCTACAACCCAGTTGAAACTTGCTCGACCTGAAAAACAATATACCTGCTCAACAAATGAGAGAATTCTGCAAGTACAGACTGATAACTGGGATGCAGCAGGTATATTGTTTTTTCATCGTGATAATAAGTGCATGCACTTGTTTCGAAAAATTTGGAGAACCGGGAATTTGAACGGTAGGTCCTTATGCTACCCATCAAATAAAAATCAGGTGCCTCAAAATTCGTTTTGAAAGAAATGATTCAGCTTTATATCCACATTGACCCTCTGCATGATGGTTGGAAGCAAATGCCAAGTTCATACCGAAAGATCGTTAAAAACAATACCAACTTGCGGACGACAAGGTAGTACAAGTACCAATACCAAACTAACTTATAATCTTTTTACTCCTGGCCCTAGGGTTCGTCTGGTAGAAAATCTTGCAGAGGACCAGCTCCCGCTCCTTCTCTTGCTCCAGGTACCTGAGGTGGTACTGGTGCATCACCGAGTTGGTTCTCTGCTAGTTGAAGTTCTTGTTGGTGTGCAGCTCCAGAACCTTTTTGCTGCCCGTCTGCCGGCCGTTGACCACCACTGGCAAGGTATTGCCGGTCTTGTGCCACATGGCGTGCATGTCGCAATCCGACTATATCTTGCGATGCGTCCACATGCCCCTTTTGACCGCCCTGGAATTGCGCTGGAAGAAATGCTTGCTTAGGCCACTCAGTGTGATACCTGCAGTATTGTCGAATACAGGTTTTAGTGTACGTGGTTGGCATTTTCATAACATCTTTGGCATGTTGCAGTCACTTATTTCACTTTTTATTAACTTTTAAATTGTAATTGCTTCACTAGGTCTGCGTCTAAAAAGAAAATAGAGCTATAAACAAAGAAATATGTTTGTGCAAGTAGACGGTCGATAGGTGTCTTACTTGGAAGTTTCTCAGGATGGGTGTAGCATATGCCGTGCTCGCTGTCGATGGTTGGTATGAAAAAATCGATGAGACGGTGAGATCTCGCGCTGTCATCAGTCACTTTGGCCTCAAGGTGCTCGATCAGCTCCTGATCCGTGGGATCAAACTTGATGCTAGCCGGCAGCATCGGCCAATCCTTCTTAGACTTGCATCAGTTAATTCCAGTTATATGGTACTCAATGTATGATCAATCGACTGTTTTAAGTGAATGATGAAAGAATTCGACAGATAAGTGGTACTCCAAATCTAAAGTCCACAATACCCGAAGACGCCGCCGGGATTCTTGTGTGACCTCATGCGCAGCGTGTTGTCACGTCAATTCAATTTGTGGACGTGATGAATAATTTGACCGACGTATACTAGTACTGCTACTGTACTACTTACTAGTCGTATTTAGTGTCATATTTTAACCATAGGTTTAACTAACAAAATGTCATTGCATGTCACTGCTACCTCTTGAGCACTGCATTGGTTTTCCATTGAAGAGGAAAGGGTGATGTAGTAAAGTAGCATAAGTATTTCCCTCAATTTTTGAGAACCAAGGTATCAATCCAGTAGGAGACTACGTGCAAGTCCCTTGTACCTACACAAACAAATAAGAACCTCGCAACCAACGCGATAAAGGGGTTGTCAATCCCTTCACTGTCACTAACTAAGCAATCATGTCTTCTCAAAATAACATGGCAAAAGAATGTTCATCCCTACAAAATCATATAGTTTGGTCATGCTCCATTTTCGTCACACACGAATGCTCTCATCATGCACAACCCCGAAGACAAGCCATGCAATTGTTTCATACTTTAGTAATCTCAAACTTTTTTCAACTTTCACGCAATACATGAGCGTGAGCCATGGATATAGCACTATGGGTGGAATAGAATATGATGATGGAGGTTATGTGGAGAAGACAAAAAAGGAGAAAGTCTCACATCGACGAGGCTAATCAACGGGCTAGGGAGATGCCCATCAATTGATGTCAATGCAAGGATTAGGGATTGCCTTGCAATGGATGCACTAGAGCTATAAGTGTATGAAAGCTCAACAAAATAAAATAAGTGGGTGTGCATCCAACTTGCTTGCTCACGAAGACCTAGGGCATTTTAGTAAGCCCATTATTGGAATATACAAGCCAAGTTCTATAATGAAAAATTCCCACTAGTATATGAAAGTGACAAAACAAGAGACTCTCTATCATAAAGATCATGGTGCTACTTTGAAGCACAAGTATGGAAAAAGAGGATAGTAGAATTGTCCCTTTTTATTTCTCTTTATTTTTGGGCCTTTCTTTTTTCTTTTTCTTTGGCACAATGCTCTATTAATGATGATCATCACACTTCTATTTATTTAAAACTCGATACTAGAACAAAATATGACTCTATATGAATGCCTCCAGCGGTGTACCAGGAAGGGCAATGAATCAAGAGTGACATGTATGATAAGTTATGCATGGCGGCTTTGCCACAAATACGATGTCAACTACATGATTATGCAAAGCAATATGACAATGATGAAGCGTGTCATAAATGGCAATATCTCGGAATGGCTATGGAAATGCCATAATAGGTAGGTATGGTGGCCGCTTTGAGGAAGATATAAGGAGGCTTATGTATTACAAAGCATATCATATCACGGGGTTTGGATGCACCGGCGAAGTTTTCACCAACTCTCAAGGTGAGAAAGGGCAATGCACGATACCGAAGAGGCTAGCAATGATGGAAGGTGAGAGTGTCTATAATCCATGGACTCAACATTAGTCATAAAGAACTCACATACTTATTGCAAAAATCAACAAGTCATCAAAAACCAAGCACTATGTGCATGCTCCGAGGGGGATAGATTGGTAGGAAAAGACCATCGCTCGTCCCCGATAGCCACTCATAAGGAGGACAATCAAATAACACCTCATGTTTCAAATTTGTTACACAATGGTTACCATACGTGCATGCTACGGGACTTGCAATCTTCAACACAAGTATTTCTCAAATTCACAGCTACTCAACTAGCACACTCTAAAATCACCATCTTTATATCTCAAAACAATTATCAAGTATCAAACTTCTCATAGTTTTCAATGCACTTTCTATGATAGTTTTTATTATACCCATCTTGGATGCCTATCATATTAGGACTATTTTATAACCAAGGCAAATTACCATGCTGTTCTAAAGGACTCTCAAAGTAATATAAGTTAATCATGAGAGATCAAAAATTTCTATAAAATAAAACTACCACCATGCTCTAAAAGATATAAGTGAAGCACTAGATCAAAATTATCTAGCTCAAAAGATATAAGTGAAACACATAGAGTATTCTAATAAATTACAATCCTAGTGTGTCTCTCTCAAAAGGTGTGTACAGCAAGGATGATTGTGGTAAAATAAAAAGAAAAGACTCAAATCATATAAGACGCTCCAAGCAAAACACATATCATGTGGTGAATAAAAATATAGCCTCAAGTAAAGTTACCGATAGAAGAAGACGAAAGAGGGGATGCCTTCCGGGGCATCCCCAATCTTAGGCTTTTGGTTGTCCTTGAATTTTATCTTGGGTTACCTTGGGCATCCCCAAGCTTAGGCTCTTGCCACTCCTTATTCCATAATCCATCAAATCTTTACCCAAAACTTGAAAACTTCACAACACAAAACTTAAAGAGAAAATCTCATGAGCTCCATTAGTATAAAAAAACAAACCACCACTTAAGCTAATGTAATGAACTCATTCTTTATTTATATTTGTGTTAAACCTACTGTATTCCAACTTATCTATGGTTCATAACCTCCGGTACTAGCCATAGATTCATCAAAATAAGCAAACAACAAACAAAAAAAGAACAGTCTGTAGCAATCTGTAGGTTTCGAATACTTCTGTAACCCAAAAAATTCTAAAATAAATTGCTGGAAGTGTGTAATTTTTCTATTAATCATTTGCAAAAAGAATCAACTTAATCGCACTCACCAGTAAACAATGGCAGCAAATCTCGTGAGCACTAAAGTTTCTATTTTTTACAGGAAGATTGCAAAGACTTTCCCCAAGTCTTCCCAAAGGTTCTACTTGGCACAAACACTAATTAAAATCATAAAACCACATCTAAATAGAGGCTAGATGAATTATTTATTACTAAACAGAACCAAAAAGCAAGGAACAAAAATAAAATTGGGTTGCCTCCCAACAAGCGCTATCGTTTAACACCCCTAGCTAGGCATAAAACAAGAATAGATCTAGGTATTATCATCTTTGGTATGCAATCCATAAGTGACTCTCATAATAGATTCATAAGGTAATATAATTTTATTTCTAGGAAAGTGTTCCATGCCTTTCCTTAACAGAAAGTGGAATCTAATATTTCCTTCTTTCATGTCAATAATTGCACCAATCGTTCTAAGGAAAGGTCTACCAAGAATAATGGGACATGTAGGATTGCAATCTATATCAAGAAAAATGAACTCTACGTGCACATAATTTCTATTTGCAACAATAAGAACATCATTAATCCTTCCCATAGGTTTCTTAATAGTGGAATCTGTAAGGTGCAAATTTAAAGAACAATCATCAATTTCATGGAAACCTAACACATCACACAAAGTTTTTGGAATTGTGGAAACGCTAGCACCCAAATCACATAAAGCATAGCATTCATGATATTTAATTTTAATAGTAGGTTCCCACTCATCATGAAGTTTTCTAGGAATAGAAACTTCTAATTCAAGCTTTTCTTCATAAGATTGCATTAAAGCATCAACGATATGTTTGGTAAAAGCTTTATTTTGACTATAAGCATGCGCAGAATTTAGCACAGATTGCAACAAGGAAATGCAATCTATCAAAGAGTAATTATCATAATTAAATTCCTTGAAATCCGAAATAGTGGGTTCATTGCTATGTAAAGTTTTGACCTCTCCAATCCCACTTTTACCAATCTTAGCATTAAGATCTAAAAACTCTGAATCATTGGGACGCCTTTTAAGTAAAGTTGACTCATCTCCAGTCCCATCATTATCAAGATTCATATTGCAAAAGAAAGATTTAATAGGGGACACATCAATCACTTTTGAATCTTCATCCTTATTATCATGAAAACTAGAAGAACACGCTTTCACAAAGCAATCTTTTTTAGCATGCATCCTAGTGGTTCTTTCTTTGCACTCATCAATGGAAATTCGCATAGCTTTGAGGGACTCATTGATATCATTCCTAGGTGGAATAGATCTAAGTTTCAAAGAATCAACATCAAGAGAAATTCTATCCACCTTCCTAGCCAACTCATCAATCTTAGACAGTTTTTCCTCAATCAAAGCATTGAAACTCTTTTGCGAACTAATACATTATTTAATATTAGATTAAAAATCAGAGGGCATCTTATTATAATTTCCATAAAAATTGTTGTACGAATTACCATAATTATTAGAGGAATTACTAGGAAACGGCCTAGGATTAAAATTACCTCTATACGCGTTATTACCAAAATTGTTCCTACCAACAAAATTCACATCCATAGATTCATTATTATTCTCAATCAAAGTAGACAAAGGCATATCATTAGGATCAGAAGAAACACTCTTTTTAGCAAACAATTTCATAAGTTCATCCATCTTTCCACTCAAAACATTAATTTCTTCTATTGCATGCACCTTTTTACTAGTAGATCTTTCAGTGTGCCATTGAGAATAATTAACCGTAATATTGTCTAAGAGTTTAGTAGCTTCTCCTAAAGTGATTTCCATAAAAGTGCCTCCTGCGGACGAATCTAAAAGATTTCTAGAAGAAAAAATCAATCCGACATAAAAAATTTGTATAATCATCCAAAGATTCAAACCATGTGTAGGACAATTACGTATCATTAATTTTATCATTATGAATTTTAAGTAACTTGATCATGATGTTCATCCATCATTAGAAAACGATGTTCATGATCAAGTTGCTTAAAATTCATAATATCGTTTCTAAGTCAGATGATCTTAGCGGGAGGAAAATACTTAGAGATAAAAGAATCTTTGCACTTATTCCATGAATCGATACTATTTTTAGGCAAGGATGAAAACCAAGTTTTAGCATGATCTCTAAGTGAAAACGGGAATAGCTTCAGTTTAACAATATCATTATCCACATCTTTCTTCTTTTGCATATCACACAAATCAACAAAGCTGTTTAGATGGGTAGCGTCATCTTCACAAGGAAGGCCGGACAACAGATCTTTCATGACAAGATTCAGCAAAGCAATATTAATTTCACAAGATTCAGCATCGGTAATAGGAGCAATCGGGGTGCTAATAAAATCATTATTGTTGGTATTAGAAAAGTCACACAATTTAGTATTATCTTGAGCCATCGTGACAAACAATCCAACACACAAGCACACAAGAAGCAAGCGAAAAGAGGCGAACTAGAAAAGAGAAGGGGAACGGAAAAAGAGGGCGAATAAAACAGAAAGGGTGAAGTGGGGGAGAGGAAAACGAGAGGCAAATAGCAAATAATGTAATGCGAGGGATAAGAGTTTGTGATGGGTACTTGGTATGTCTTGACTTGTGCGTAGATCTCCCCGGCAAGGGCGCCAGAAATCCTTCTTGCTACCTCTTGAGCACTGCGTTGGTTTTCCCTTGAAGAGGAAAGGGTGATGCAGTAAAGTAGCGTAAGTATTTCCCTCAGTTTTTGAGAACCAAGGTATCAATCCAGTAGGAGACTACGTGCAAGTCCCTCGTACCTACACAAACAAATAAGAACCTCGCAACCAACTCGATAAAGGGGTTGTCAATCCCTTCACTGTCACTTACGAGAGTGAGATCTGATAGACATAATAATAATAAGATAAATATTTTTGGTATTTTTAAGATATAGATTGAAAGTAAAGATTGCGAAATAAAATAGATTGGAAACTTATATGATAAAAGATAGACCCGGGGGCGATAGGTTTCACTAGTGGCTTCTCTCAAGATAGCATAAGTATTACGGTGGGTCAACAAATTATTGTCGAGCAATTGATAGAAAAGTGCCTAATTATGGGAATATCTAGGCATGATCATGTATATAGGCATCACGTCCGCGACAAGAAGACCAACACGATTCTGCATCTACTACTATTACTCCACACATCTACCGCTATCCAGCATACATCTAGAGTATTAAGTTCATAAGAACAGAGTAACGCATTAAGCAAGATGACATGATGTAGAGGGATAAACTCAACCAATATGATATAAACCCCATCTTTTTATCCTCGGTGGCAACAATACAATATGTGCCTTGCTGCCCTTGTTGTCACTAGGAAAGGACACAGCAAGATTGAACCCAAAGCAAGAAAGATCAATCTAGTAGGCCAAACCAAACTGATAATTCGAAGAGACTTGCAAAGATAACCAATCATACATAAAAGATTTCAGAGAAGAATCAAATATTGTTCATAGATAAACTTGATCATAAACCCACAATTCATCGGATCTCGAAAACACACCGCAAAAAGAGTTACATCAAATAGATCTCCAAGAAGATCGAGGAGAACATTGTATTGAGATCCAAAGAGAGAGAAGAAGCCATCTAGCTAATAACTATGGACCCAAAGGTTTGAGGTAAACTACTCACACATCATCGGAGAGGCTACGGTGTTGATGTAGAAGCCTTCCGTGATTGATTTCCCCTCCGGCGGAGCTCCGAAAAAGGCCCCAAGATGGGATCTCTTGGGTACAGAAGGATGCGGTGGAGGAAATAGGGTTTTGTGGTGCTCCTGGATGTTTTCGGGGTATATGGATATATATAGGAGGAAGAAGTAGGTCAGTGGAGCTATGAGGGGCCCACGAGCGTTGGGGGCGCGCCTAGGGGGCAGGCGCGCCTACCTGCCTCGTGGCCTCCTCGTTGATTTCTTGAGGTCCACTCCAAGTCCCTTGGATCACATTTGTTCCAAAAATAACTCTCCCGAAGGTTTCATTCTGTTTGGATTCTGTTTGATATTCCTTTTCTGCGAAACACTGAAATAGGCAAAAAAAACAGCAATTTGCACCGGGCCTTGGGTTAGTAGGTTAGTCCCAAAAATAATATAAAAGTGTATAAATAAGCCCATTAACATCCAAAACAGATAATATAATAGCATGGAACAATCAAAAATTATAGATACATTGGAGACGTATCAGTCACCAAAAATTATTCCATTGGAAACTATGTTCAAATACGAATAAAATGATATAATTTTTTGTGACATGCGTTAACATTTAGTTAGTGAAATTTATGGTCAAAATTCGACACAAATTACGAAGGGGACCAGTAAACCAAGAGGGAGGTAGTAGTATGAGTAGCGCAATATACGGTATAGAGGACTAGTACAAATTTAGAACTGGGGTAAGAAGTTACAAGGCTGTGCGACGGACTTTGTAGCCTTCATGAGTAATACTAAATATAATTCCCATTGGACAACACTTTCACCAACAAGTACACACTTGAAGCCTAATTGATATATATATATATATATATATATATATATGGCTTCCGCACAACATCTCCATCATCATTATCAGTACATCCTACGCAGGTGAGTTAGGATGCACTTGATCCCAAAAAAGTATCTATCCTTCTAACCAGAGGAGTGCTTCAAACTAACAACAGTACATAATATCCAACAAAAGAGGTCATGCTACAGTAGCAGGACACATTGCTCTGTCTAGATATCAGTACAAATCAAGTTGTGCATATTTGTTGTTGGCATGAACCACATCGCCGCATGTCGGGTTTGCAAAAGCCATCCATCGCATGGAAGCTTGATACGTTTCACACACTGAAGATTATCTAGCAACAAGCTGTGTCGACAAATCTCTGGATATGGTGATTCATGAAAACCATCGTATGATGTGTAAACACAGTTCCCCCTGGCGAATGGAAGTTGCATAGCACGGTAATCATCATCGGTGATATGATCGATGATTGGTTGGATGATCGGATAATTGAGCCCGAGGAATATGGAGTGGTTGCCGAGGCTATAAACCCGCCTCCAGTTGAATAAGCCTGGCCCAACAGAGCTGGGATCTTTCTCGAACATGAAGCATCCATAGCCATCAATGTAACGAACGCCCCAGGCATTGTACTGCATGTGGTTTGATGAAATGGTTTGGTTAATTTGGTACGTGCAAATGAGCATCAAATGACCGCCGTCAGCTGAACAAGTGATAAACCACCACCCATCGGTTGGTATGATTCCAGGTCCTGGAATCATGAAGGCCAGCGCATTTGTGTCTGCTGCAACAATTCAAATTTGAGACCAAAAGGACTAAAATAAACAATCATGCTCAGAGTATGTGTGGAATTAAGATTATTATAACAGTGACACATATCATTGCCAGAGAATTGCAATGTCATGGTCATAATCATACCCCAAGTTAAAAAAACCAATGGCTTTCATATTCTAGCAATATATCATGGTTCAAAAATCATGTAACAATGAGAGGAAAACAGATATGACAGGGCCTACTCATATTCTACCATAGCACTTACTACAGTTATCATATCAACTCTAAGCAATAACATGCGTCGTTATAAAAATCCTGGAAATGATAGTAACATATAGCAAGCATGAGGTTATACTCATAATATCTATTCTAACAATCATTAGATGCCAATTGTTCTCATATCAACTCTAACAATAACATGTGTGGTCATAAAAATCTAGGAAATGAGAGGAACATATAGCAATGATGTGGTTATAGACATACTATATATTCTAAATTTGTAATAATGAGCAGGCAGTCGTATTCTTAAGGTAAAGATGAGATGAGATAGAACAATTACACGACGTTAGATTCCACCAGTATAGGCAGCCAATCTGTGCGTCGACCGCATAAACGATGCCATCGTGCACTATAGCATTAGACATAAATGTTGGGTGAAGAGGATCGATGATGAGTCATAACCATGTATGGCGACCGGATTCCAGATAGACTAATCCCATGTTAAACATGGCAATGAGCTTGTAATCCATGTAGTCTTGTGATGGTGTGGGCACTTCGAAGATTAAAACCTTCAGGAAACAGAGGTCGAGCCAAAAGCTCGACGCGTCTCGTGCGTAGTAGGCAGGAGTGTCCGGCGGGCCGCGAGGCTCGATGGGGTGGTATCCAACGATGGAAGGGTGATCTCTTGCTGGGTGTAGATATCCACGAGATGCCACGGACTACCGGATTGGTGGATGAGGACGATCTAGTTGGCCTTCATGCCTATCCAGTAGTGGCCGCGCATGAAGGACAGGTGGATGGGTAGTGGTAGCATGTCGAGGGGCACCATGGCAACCTCCATAGGATCGTCAAGTCGGTGTCTGGGCCACCTGCGAGGATCGGGCATCAGCAAGAAGGGTGTCTTGAATAGAGCCGGCCGGTTGCATACGAGTAGACGGTACAAAGACACCGAGCATGCGGCCAGACGGACGGTGCCGAGCAGGTCCATACGATTACAGATTTGCTCCAAGAGAATATCAGGGAGGGAATTCCAATCACGGCTTTGTGTGTCAGTCGGTTCTGCCATAGGGTTTTTTAGGGCACTGAGTGACTGGGGTTTTCGGTGCCTGCAAGCCAGCGGGGAAGTGGATTTGGACGGGCGAGCTAAGAAGATGGTGTGTGTGGCCGAGCAGTGAGCGGGAGGATATGGTACGCGCGAGCTACCAAGGAAGATGGCGCGGACGGGCGAGCAGTGAGCGGGGGGGAATGGTGTGCGGCCGATGATGGGGAAGAGAGGAGGAAGAAGAGTGAAAGATGGGGAAGAAACTGCATTAAATCTTAGTTCTACTAGTACTACTACCAGGATATACCGTCCTTTGGATTGTAAATAGTTACGCCGATGACATGTGGGTCTACCTCAAGAGGGCCCATATGTTAGTTAATGGAGGAGAGAAGTGCGTAGTCGTATTTGCGGAAGCATGCTCCACTGGCAAACATGATGGCAGTACTGGGTAAGGCTGATTTAGTAACACCAACATGCTGGTTCTGCTTATTAATCAAGTGTCCCATCTGCCACAGCGTGTATTGTCACTTCACTGTGAAGACTAGTTGAATAGTTCTCTCTAACCGAGATGGGGAAAAATGGATAGCGAAGACTTCCTATTTACAGTATCCCTATGCCTGTATGTTGGGGCCCCTCCCTATGCTCCGCCTTGTGCAGGTACTAAGGCTGCCATGTAGATGATGAGTGGTGGAATAATATTTCTAGTTTGCAAAAACACTAAATTAAGGCACTCGTTTTCAGCAAAAAAATTATGTTTACCAATGTCGGATTTCGGGTTCCGGCAAAACCCTTGAGGTTCGAACACTGGGGTGCGCACAAAGATCTCTCCCCCTCTCTAGCTCGCACACTCTATGATCTCACGGCCTAGCTCGTCGAACCCAAAGAACACAAGACACAAGATTTATACTGGTTCGGGCCACCGTTGTGGTGTAATACCCTACTCCAGTGTGGTGTGGTGGATTTCCTCTTGGGCTGAGGATGAACAGTTACAAGGGAAGAATAGCCTCACGAGGAGAGGTGTTCTTGTGCTTGGTGGACTTGAGTGGTTGGGGGATGATCTGGATCCGATCAAGGTCTCTCCCTACGGTGGTGGCTAGTCCTATTTATAGAGGCCCTGGTCCTCTTCCCAAATATTGGGCGGGAAGGGATCCCACAACGGCCAAAGTCGAAGGGAAAAAATAGTACAAGCTATCCTGACAAAAGTAGTCTTCGCCTGCCAAAGGCTCTGGTGGTGACGCCGTCTCGGGCTCCATGGTGACCTCCGTCCTGCCGTCCTGTTGGTCTTGGTCTTGTTGCACCGATATGGAAACCTTTGTCTGATGCCTCGGAACACCTCGTCTGTGCTTGCCCCTTTAGCATCAAAGAGGAAACGAGGACACTACGCGCGCTGGCACCCGCCCGGCGCCCGCCTGGCTCTAGTCGTCATGGCTTGCATCACAGAAACCTCGCGAGGTGTCCCTTGCCTTGATCTCTCTGCCCCTCATGAGCTAGCTTGGTGAGGCCGCCCCTGAGGAGGTATTGCGTCGTCCACCTCGCGAGGGTCTTGAGTGTTTGCTGGTGAAGATGGGTCGTACAGGGCCGTGGGTAGAGCCACGCTACAGGCCGCAGGCAGGCAAGTCTGGGGACCCCCATTCCCAGAACGCCGACGATAGCCCCCGGGCCCAAGGCGCGCTCGGGCTTGGCTTCGAGATGAAGGCAAAGGTCAAGTGCGGAGCGCTGCGGGCCCCAACAGCCTGCGGCCCTGCTCGACACGTGGCGATCCATTGGACATGGGCGGCCCCGCTTCCCCACGCAGCCTTGATATCCGCCTGGCTAGGCGGCCACGGCATCCCACACTTTTATTTCCTCCTTGCTGGCAACGCACCCCCCAACTCCTTCGCTTCCTCGAACCTTGGCTTCCTCTCCCAATCCAACCCGAGCCCAGTCTTCCCCATCGCCATGGAACCAAACCAGACGGAGAAAGGGAAGAAGCCCCTGTCCTCAGCCAACCCGCCTCCTGCCGCCGAGCCCGCCATCGGCCGATCGCGAGTTCTCAATGAGGAAGCCATGGACAAGGTCCGCCTTGCGCTCGCCACCAGCTTCAACGAATGGGGAGGGATGACGGCCTAGCCGGCGTCCCGAGCTTCTATCGATAGAGCATCCACCGAGGTCCAGTTCTTCGTCGACGCCCTGTGGGCCAGTCTGATCCCCCCTTCTCCGCCTTCTTCAACGTCGTGCTTTCCCATTACCAGATTCATCTGCTGCACTTGGATCCCCAATCTGTCGCTCTTCTTGCCGTCTTCGCCTTTGTCTGCGAGGCCATGGTGGGCATCGCCCCCTCCGTGGCCCTTCTGCGCCATTTCTTCTTGCTGCACCTGACCGACCCCTGGCAATGCTCGGGATGCCTGAGCTTCCTGCCCGTGGTGGCGACGGCCGGCTCGGAGATTGACTTCGAGCTCCCACCATCTGCGAGCGGGTTCCGGACGCGGTGTGTGTATGTGGATGTCGGAGTGCTCAACCCTTTACTCTCGCCTCCATCTGTGCCCATCGTCCCTAGCTCCGGCTGGGCTCACGAGAAGCTTACGAGCCCCCGCCTTGCCTTCGTCTGGCTCCGGATGACGAGGTTGAAAGACCTTGGCTTGACCGTGCCCATGGTGATGAAGGAGTTCCTTCGATGTCGCGTCACCCCACTCCAGCGCCATTCCCAGCCAATGTGGGCCCTATATGTCAGCCCAGATCGCATGATGCTCCAAGAGTCAGAGCTTCCGCTTGAGGCATGAAGAACGGTGCTCGAGGTCCTGGCGGGCAACCCCTTGCCAGCCGATATGCCACTGGTGGGCTGTCTCTTGTACTGTTGCTCGAACAAGGTGGAGTTCACGGGGCAAATGCCCCCATTTGACGAATGGGGGCTGTGTCCGGTTGGCCTTGAGGGGTCCCGCAAGAACTCCGTCATCGTGGTTCCCCTCCTTGTCAATGGCGCCGAACTTGCCCCAAGAGTGGATGCAGGGGGCAAGCACCACTGGAGGCTGGAAGCGCGGGCGCCGAGGCATCAAATCCGCCCGCAGTCCCTGAGGCGTCATCTTCGGGAGCCTGCAACTCTCACGCTGAGGTGGCGGCTGAGGGGGCGACCCAACGCACTGCTCCCGAGGCCGAAGCTCCCGAGGCCTCTGGAGTCCATCACGAGGCGGAACATGATGGCTCTCCCCAGCTTGGCGCTCCTAAGATAACCTCCTTGGGCACTTCACTAGGCGCGCCCTGTGCTGGTCCCCACGCCCAATGCTTCGGCCGCCTCCGTGTAGACTTCAATGCGCTTCGCGAGAGGAAGGGGTCCCCAAGCTGCAGCAGCGGCATTTTCCGGCCATTGAAACAGAGGAAGTACATCGCCATAGATGAGTAAGTACCTTATCTTTGTAATTCCCTGAGTGCTGCTTCCCTTCTTGACGGTGGCTCTTTAGGATCCCATCTGCTAAGGCCGCGAAGCCCCTCGGGAAGCAACCACCTCCTACCTCGGTTCTCCCACTGGCCTTGGGCGTCCCAGGCCAGCATGCTTCCCTCGTCGCGAGGTTGGCTGGAGAGGCAGACGCGCTAGCTTGGTGCCTTGAGTCCACGCTCCTGCCGTCTCTTCTTTGTGGCCTCATCGGGGGTGTGACGACCATGCCAAGGGCTCCTCCTCTGGTTATAGACAGCGGCCGGATGGCTTCGGTCTTGGTTCCTCCTTCAAGCAGCGGGCCTCAATCCAACTGGGCTCCTGTCGAAGCCTAGCTGACGACCGGAGGGGCGCCAGCCCCCAGCCCCCTGCAGGAAGGGGGCGAGCCGCTTCGGATCCCGTCGATGACCCCCGCTGTGGAGGACGGAGTCGGCCACGCGCTCAAGGTCGCGCCTGAACAGAGCGTCATCCACCACGAGCTCTTTCGGGAGGCGATGGGCGCGATGAGCTGGCTTGCGGGGAGCTCGCGGACATAGACACGCGCCTCAAGGCCGAGGGTCTTCGGCTGGTGAAGAGTGGCATAAACTGAATGTGGCCATGAACCTCAGGCGCGACCAACATGAGCTTGATAACGCGAAGGACGAGGCGTCTCTTGCGACCTCACGTGAAGCTTGCGCCTGAGCCTTGGAAGAAGCCCGGGAGGCTGATCAACACCGCGAGATCGCAGAGAAACGTGCGTGGGAGCTCCAAACCTAGCGTGCCTCCCTGGAGCAGCAAGTGGAGGCGCGCAAGGCCGCCCTAGCGTCAATGAAGGGGACACATGCCGAGGAGGAAGAGACCCTGAGGTGTGAGGAAGCACTGGTGCTAGAAGCCGCAGAGCGCAGCCTTGAGCTTGAGCGGTTGGAGACAAGGGAGCGCCAGGTTGCCCAAGCTGAGGATGCTGTCGGCGCACGCGAGGCCAAGGCCCGGGAGGAAGTCGGCCGCCGGGTGGCCGAGGCTCGCGCAGATCTTGTGGGCAGGTACGACCTGAAGTTGAAGCTTGTGGAAGCCAAGGCTGTGGGCAGGACTAATGCCCTCAGGTCTGGGTTGGATGAGGCGGAACATTGCGAGAAGGCCGCCAGAGCAGCCCTGTCCTTTGTGCAAGCTGAGCTGGCTTCCGCTCGTGCCGAGCTATCTTACCTCCAGGAGCGGGTTGCCGGCGCCAAATCCTCCGTGCAACAGAGCAGGGAGGAAGCGCTCTGACGGCGGACGCTGGAGCGCGAGCACGCCCCCATGCTCCAAAACCTCAGGGTCAGAGCCAACACGGCGTTGGGTGCCATCTGTGATGAAAATGCACCTCATCCCCACTCGAACAACTACGCCAGCCACCTCCTTTTCTTCACCGACGTGGTGACACGCCTGGAGAATCGATCCGAGAGGGCTCGCATGCTTGTCGAGGAGAGGAGCCACAGCCTGCTCAAGCACGCGTTCTCCCGTGTCTTCAGCCATCTCCAGAAAACCTACCCCAACTTTGACTTCAATGCCGCCATTGGCCCCATGCCTGAGGCCATCAGGGACAACCTGGTGCGCTGGGTAGAGGACAATGTGGATGCTCTAGTCAGAGCCTTCACCTCCGAGGATGACACGGTGGTGGTCACTGCGGATGAAGGCGACGTGGTCGACGATGGCGCGGGCGACACCGGCAATGGTGACGGTGATGCCGGTGACGAGGATGGTGGCGCCAGCGATGGTGACAATGATGCCAGCGACGCGTTAGTGGGCGACGCGGAGGACGCGACGAGCGATATGTCCGATTAAGCCTGTGCTTCCTCGTTGCTGACCTTGTAAGTGAACACTTGGGCATGACCCTAAAAGTTGTAAGAGCATTTTGGGAGGGGGAGCCCCGCATGTAAACAGATTACTGCCTCTATTCCTTAGGCCAAGCTGAAGATGTGCTTTTATGGGCCCGCGAGTCACGCCATGAGCTTACTGCTGAAATTTACCTTAGTTAGGACCGGTTCCCGTCCAGTTCATAAGGTCGTGAGCTCCTGGAGGGCCTGCTGATCCTCCCGAGAGGGCTTCATGAGGAGCAAGCGCCAGCCGTGGAAGGGCGTGCGCGTAGCGCGCGCATGCCGCGCCCAACCCCCGCTCTCGAGGGGCTCGCGAGCGGGGGAGGGAGCTATCGGATTTCGGGTTCCGGCAGACCCTTGAGGTTCAAACACTGGGGTGTGCGTGGAGATCTCTCCCCTATCGATCTACGTCCGATCCTCTCGTGCGAACTAAGATGAAAATGATGAACAACACAAGAGACACAAGGTTTATACTGGTTCGGGTCATCGTTGTGGTGTAATACCCTACTCAAGTGTGTGGTGTGGTGGATTGCCTCTGGGGCTGATGATGGATAGTACAAGGGAAGAACAGCCTCACGAGGGGTGTTCTTGAGCTGATGCGGTGTGTTCTACTTAGTCTCTACTGGGTTTTCTCTCTCTCTCTCTCTCCCTCTTCCTTTTTCTCTTTGTGGAGGCTAGCTCTATTTATAGAGGCCCTGGGCCTGTCCCCGAATAATTGAGTACGAAGGGTGCCTACAATTGGCCATTTTGAAGGGGAACATCTAATACAAGTTATCCTGACCAAAGGTGGTCTTCGGCTGCCAAAAGCACTAGTGATGACGCCGTCTTGGGCTCCACGGTGACCTCCGTCCGGCTGGTCTTGGTCTCGTTGCACCGGAATGGTAACCTTTGCCTGATACCTTGGCCTGTGCTTGCCCCCTTTGCACCAAAGGGGAAACAAGGACCCTGCGCAGGCCGGCGCCCGCCTGGCGCCCGCCTGGCCTTGATCGTCATGGCTTGCATCATGGGATCCTCGCGAGGTACCCCCGCATTGATCTCTCCGCCTCCTCGTGAGCCTGCCTGATGAGGCCGCTCTTGAGGAAGCTTCCTGTCGTCCGCCCGGCGAGGCTTGGCCCCTCGCGAGGGTCTTGAGCTTGGGCTGATGAAGATGGGCCGCGCTGGGCCCCCACCTAAGCCACGCCGCAGGCAGGCAAGTCTGGGGACCCCCGTTCCCAGAACGCTGATAGTAGCCCCCGGGCCCAAGGCGCGCGTGGGCTTGTCTTAGCAGAGAAGCGAAGGGGCAAGCATGAAGCGCCGCGGGCCCTAACAGCCTGCGGCCTTGGGCGCCGCATGGCGGTTGATTGGACGTGCGTGTATGCACTTCCCACGACGCCTCGGCAACTGCACGACTTGACAAGTCCCTGCATGCAGAGATATGGGTCTTGATTACCTGAGGTCATGGTGCTCGGCGGTTGGCCTTCCCCGGCTATAAGTACGGGGCCGTGTGAGCTTCCTCAGTTCACCCCTTTCTGCTACTCCCTTCTTCTTGGCCACTCGCCGTTCTGATGGCTCCGAAGAGATTCTCCGCCGCAAAGAAGGGAAAGGCTCGCCAGGCAGGGCCCGACTCCCCCCAACCAGGCGCAGCCGGGGTCGTCCTCGCAAGCATCCCGCGGTTCCCGCAACGGCTTCCCGCGGCCACGGAGGTGGTTCCCTACGCGGTGGTGAGCGCTCGGCTGCTGAGGGGAGGCATGTCGTGATCGCGCGGCCCCCAGGCCGCGCTTTCGCTCGGCGGAGGTGCTGCCGGAGTTCGTCGTGTGGTCGGCGGACCCGACCAGCACCTGGCTCCACCTCCCCCGCTTCTTCGCAGGTGAGCTGCCGGCCAGCGCTCGGTGCGGCTTCTGGATCCAGGCGGATGGTTGCTACAGCAGGGCCTTCTGGTCTTCGCTGGAGGTCTCCCCTTCCGGAAATGGGGCCCTGACTCGCGGCTGGCAAACGTCTGCCCGCACGCGCGGCCTGGGTCAGCGGTGCACCCTGCACTTCAAGTTTGATGGCGACGCCACCCTCTATGTGAGGGTGTTTGGGGAAGATAGTCGCCACGCTGGGTGCTGCCCCGAAGATGGTGACCGCGGTCGCCTGCCCAGCCCCGGCACCGACCAGGATGAAGACAACGCCAGGCGTGCTGGCGGCGGTGCTCGGGGCTCGCCAAGTTTTGGCGACTCTCCCTCAGGAAGCATCTCCTCCAGCGGTGGCCGCGACCAGCCCCCGCACCGTCGCGCCCGCCTGGGTGAAGGCAACGGGTCCACCCGCCGCCGTGCCCTGGTGAAGCGAGAGGAGGCGTCCGCCTGAACCCCAGGAGCAACTCGAGCTTTTGCTGTAGGTTGGTGTTGGACAGGTCGTGTCCATTTTGTTCCCTTCCTTTCATGCGTAAGAAGAAGGTAGTACAGGGCCCCGTGGGGGCGTGTTAGAACTGTTGCTGTCAAGTGTCACGTTGCTTTTGCCATTTCTGTGCTATGTTTCCGTGGTGCGTGTCCATGTACGGGAGTCATTTGAACTTGTTGGATCTTGATGTGGCCCTCGCCTCCGGAGGCTGAGGCCTCACCATGCGCTTCATGACCTGCAAGGATTAGGTAGAGGGGTAACCTTTGGTCCCGGCAGCGGGGGCGATCAGCCTAGGTCCTGCGTTTGGGTCGCGATGCCCGTAAGGCATGGACTGGGAAGGGTGCTCCCGCAGAGGACTCAGACAGGAAAGCTCCAGACGATCGGGGCAGAAGACGCTCGCGAGGGTGCCCGCGAACATCCCTCGCGAGACTTGTGCGAGAGAAAACGAGGCGAGTGGACAAAAAAGACAGAGAGTCACAAACCAGGAACGCCAATGTCGGATTTCGGGTTCCGGCAGACCCTTGTGGTTCGAACACTGGGGTGCGCGCGGAGATCTCTCCCCTACCGATCTACGTCCGATCCTCTCGTGCGAACTAAGATGAAAATGATGAACAACACAAGAGACACAAGGTTTATACTGGTTCAGCCCACCGTTGTGGTGTAATACCCTACTCAAGTGTGTGGTGTGGTGGATTGCCTCTAGGCTGATGATGGACAGTACAAGGGAAGAACAGCCTCGTGAGGGGTGTTCTTGAGCTGATGCAGTGTGTTCTACTTAGTCTCTACTGGGTTTTCTCTCTCTCTCCCTCTTCCTTTCTCTCTTTGTGGAGGCTAGCTATATTTATAGAGGCCCTGGGCCTCTCCCCGAATAATTGAGCGGGAAGGGCGCCAACAATTGGCCATTTTAAAGGGGAACATCTAGTACAAGTTATCCTGACCAAAGGTGGTCTTCAGCTGCCAACAGCACTGGTGATGACGCCATCTTGGGCTCCACGGTGACCTTCGTCCAGCCGTCCGGCTGGTCTTGGTCTCGTTGCACAGGAATGGTAACCTTTGCCTGATACCTTGGCCTGTGCTTGCCCCCTTTGCACCAAAGGGGAAACAAGAACCCTGCGCAGGCTGGCGCCTGCCTGGCGCCCGCCTGGCCTTGATCGTCATGGCTTGCGTCATTGGATCCTCGCGAGGTACCCTCGCATTGACCTCTCCGCCTCCTCGCGAGCCTACCTAATGAGGCCGCTCTTGAGGAAGCTTCCTGTCGTCCGCCCCGCGAGGCTTCGCCCCTCGCGAGGGTCTTGATCTTAGGCTGATGAGGATGGGCCATGCTGGGCCCCCACCTGAGCCACGCCGCAGGCCGCAAGCAGGCAAGTCTGGGGACCCCCGTTCCCAGAATGCTGACAGTAGCCCCTGGGCCCAAGGCGCGCGCGGGCTTGGCTTAGCAGAGAAGCAATGGCGCAAGCACGAAGCGCCGCGGGCACTAACAACCTGCGGCCTTGGGCGCCACGTGGTGGTTGATTAGACGTGGGCATCTGCACTTCCCATGACGCCTCGGCAACTGCACGACTTGACAAGTCCCTGCATGCAGAGATATGGGTCATGATTACCTGAGGTCATGGTGCTCGGCGGTTGGCCTTCCCCGGCAATAAGTACGGGGCCATGTGAGCTTCCTCAGTTCACCCCTTTCTGCTACTCCCTTCTTCTTCTTGGCCACTCGCTGTTCTCATGGCTCCGAAGAGATTCTCGGCCGCAGAGAAGGGAAAGGCTCGCTAGGCAGGGCCCAACTCCCCCCTGGCCAGGCGCGGCCGGGGTCGTACTCGCAAGCATCCCGCGGTCCCCGCAGCGGCTTCCCGCGGCCACGGAGGCGGTTCCCTGCGCGGTGGTGAGCGCTTGGCTGCTGAGGGGAGGCATGTCGTGATCGCGCGGCCCCCGAGGCTGCGCTTTCGCTCGGCGGAGGTGCTGCCGGAGTTCATCGTGTGGTTGGCAGACCCGACCAACACCTGGCTCCAGCTCCCCTGCTTCTTCGTAGGTGAGCTGCCGGCCAGCGCCCGGTGCGGCTTCTGGCTCCAGGCGGATGGTTGCTGCAGCAGGGCCCTCTGGTCTTCGCTGGAGGTCTCCCCTTCCGGAAATGGGGTCCTAACTCATGGCTGGCAAACGTTTGCCCGCGCGCGCGGCCTGGGTCAGCAGTGCACCCTGCACTTCAAGTTCGATGGCGACGCCACCCTCTATGTGAGGGTGTTTGGGGAAGGTGGTCGCTGCGCTGGGTGCTGCCCCAAAGATGGTGACTGCGGCCGCCTACCCAGCCCCGGCACCGACCAGGATGAAGACAGCGTCAGGCGTGCCGGCGGCGGTGCTCGGGTCTCACCAAGTTTCGGCGACTCTCCCTCAGGCAGCAGCTCCTCCAGCGGTGGCCGCGACCAGCCCCCGCGCCGTCGCGCCCGCCTGGGTGAAGGCAGCGGGTCCACCCGCCGCCGCGCCCTGGTGAAATGAGAGGAGGCGTCCGCCTGAACCCCAGGAGCAACTCGAGCTTTTGTTGTAGGTTGGTGTTGGACAGGTCGTGTCCATTTTGTTCCCTTCCTTTCCTGCGTAAGAAGAAGGTAGTACAGGGACCCGTGGGGGCGTGTTAGAACTGTTGCTGTCAAGTGTCGTGTTGCTTTTGCCATTTCTGCGCTATGTTCCCGTGCTGCATGTCCATGTGCGGGAGTCATTTGAGCTTGGTGGATCTTGACGCGGCCCTCCCCTTCGGAGGCTTAGGCCTCGCCGTGCGCTTCATGCCCTGCAAGGATTAGTTAGAGGGGTAACCTTTGGTCCCGGCAGCGGGGGCGATCAGCCTAGGTCCTGCGTTTGTGTCGTGATGCCTATGAGGCATGGACTGGGAGGGATGCTCCCGCAGAGGACTCAGACAGGAAAGCTCCAGACGATCGGGGCAGAAGACGCTCGCGAGGGCGCCCGCGAACATCCCTCGCGAGACTTGTGCGAGAGAAAACGAGGCGAGTGGATGAAAAAGACAGAGAGTCACAAGCCAGGAACGCCAACAAATCCAATAAGACTTCAAACGGGAATAAACACGCCAACTGCAGAAAGCAAATGAAAAAGCCACGTCCGGCACCTATTCTAGTCTTCGACGTCTTCTCACCAGTGCGGAGCTAAGTGCTGCCACTGGGCGTGGGCGGTAGCCCCCGAGGCCCAAGGGCGGCACTCCGGAGACTCCGGGGCGTGTACATCCCACTCATTATTACATGAGAGTGTCACGGGCAGCGAGCTTCATAGGCGTTTGCCTTCTTCACAGGCACAGGGCCTTTCCCAAAACGCGATAGCTTCACAGGCATTGGCCTTCTTCACAGGCACCGGGCCTTTCCCAAAACGCGATTGTCGGATTTCGGGTTCCGGTAGACCCTTGAGGTTCGAACACTGGGGTGCGCGCGGAGATTTCGCCTTCTACCTACCTGCACCCCTCCGCCTCGCTAAGATCTAAGCTATGGAAAGAACATCACAAGAGACACAGGGTTTATACTAGTTCGGGCCACCGTTGTGGTGTAATACCCTACTCCAGTGTGTGGTGTGGTGGATTGCCTCTTGGGCTGATGATGATGAGGAATACAAGGAAGAACAGCCTCGCGAGCGTCTGTTCTTGGCTGGGGGGATGAACTGCTAGGAGGAGTTTAGTCGCCCTTCTCTCTCTCTCTCTCTGTGTGATGCTACTCGATCCGATCCTAGCTAGTTTCTCTCTTGGCTTCTAGATTCTCCCTTCTTGATTGCCCCCCTACCCTGGGGGTGGCTAGTCCTATTTATAGGCAAAGGCCCTGGGCCTCTTCCCAAATATTGAGCGGGAAGGGCGCCAACAATTGGCCATTTTGAAGGGGAACATCTGGTAACACTTGTCCTGACTAAAGTTGGTCCTCGTCTGCCAAAGGCTCTAGTGGTGATGTTGGCTTGGGCTCCACAATGACTTCCTCCCTGCCGTCGGACTGGTCTTGGTCTCGTTGCACCGAAACGGGTGCGTTTATTTGATGCTCTCGCCTGCGCTTGCTCCCTTTGCACCAAAGAGGAAAGGAGGACACTACGCGGGCTGGCGCCCGCCTGGCGCCCTTGGTCATCATGGCTTGCGTCATGGGCACCTCGTGAGGTACCCCACCTTGATCTCTCTGCCTCCTCGCGAGCCAGCCTGATGAGGCCGTGCCTGAGGAAGCTCCATGTCGTCCGCCCCGTGAGGCTTGGCCCCTCGCGAGGGTCTTGGGTCTGTGTTGATGAAGATGGGCCGTGCTGGGCCCCTCCTCGAGCCAAGCCGCAGGCCGCAGGTAGGCAAGTCTGGGGACCCCCGTTCCCAGAACGCCGACAGCGATAGCTTCACAGGCATTGGCCTTCTTCACAGGCATCGGGCCTTTCCCAAAACGTGGTAGCTTCACAGGCATTGGCCTTCTTCACAGGCACCAGGTCTTTCCCAAAACGCGATAGCTTCACAGGCATTGGCCTTCTTCACAGGCACCGGGCCTTTCCCAAAACGAGATAGCTTCATAGGCATTGGCCTTCTTCACAGGCACCGGGCCTTTCCTAGGCGCTAGGCCTTGCTCAGGGGTAGAACCTCTCGAGATGTTGAATGTTCCATGCGTTCTGGATGGGTACTCCCTCCGGAGTCTCCAAGTGCGCGGAGCCAGGCTTGGAAACATGAACAACCTTGAATGGGCCCTCCCACATGGGAGCGAGCTTGTGCAGCCCCTCCCTAGAGAGAACCCGTCTGAGCACGAGATCCCCTACCTCAAGGGTCCTAGGGCGGATGTCGCGGCAGTGGTATCGTCACAGCGCCTATTGATACCTTGTCGCTCGCAGTGCGGCTTCCCGACGGCGTTCCTCCCCCAGCACGAGATCCGTCCCCCGCACGGCGTCCTGCTGAGCCTTGTCGAATGGTAGGACCCATGCGGAGCGACACCTGACCTCGTGAGGGAGAACAACCTCTGCTCCGTAGACGAGGAAGAATGGGGTCTCGCCAGTCGGCTTGGTCGCTGTCGTGCGGATTGACCACAGCACGGACTGGAGCTCGTCGTACCAGCCCCTGCCACAGGCCTCCAGCTTCTTCTTGAAGGTCCTGGCCTTGAGGCCCCTTAGGACCTCGGCGTTGGCTCGTTCAGCCTGGCCATTTCTCCGGGGGTGTGCTACCGAAGCGCAGCATATCTGCGTTCCAAGGTTAGCACAATACGTTTTGAAGAGATTACTGGTGAATTGCGAACCGTTGTCAGTGATGATGCGGTTAGGCACCCCAAACCGGCTCACGAGGCCCTTGATGAACTTGACTGCCGAGCCTGCCGGGATTGTGCGGACAACTTCCACCTCAGCCCACTTGGTGAACTTGTCCACATCGACGTAGAGGTAGCGATAGCCCCCTGGCGCCCGAGGGAACGGGCCCAGAATGTCCAACCCCCACACTGCAAACGGCCATGAGAGGGGTATGGTCTACAGACCCCCCGCAGGCTCATGGATCTGTTTAGCGTGAAACTAGCAGGCCTCGCAAGCCTTCACCAGCTCAACGGCGTCGTTGAGTGCTGTGGGCCAGCAGAACCCGCTGCGGAACGCCTTGCCGACGAGGGTTCATGACAACGAGTGGTGCCTGCAGTCTCCGCTGTGTATGTCTGCCAGCAGTTCCTTTCCTTGCTTCCTGGAAATGCAACATAGGGACACGTCATTTGGCCGCTTCCTGTAGAGCTCGCCATCCTGGATGCAATAAGCCGTGGCCTGCCGTGCCACACGCTCCGCCTCCTCCTTGTTCTCCGGTAGAATCCCTTGCATCAGGTAGTCCTTGAGCTCTGGGATCCAACATCCCTCCTGAGGCTCCAACGCCAAGAGCAGGCATGCCCCTGAGGCCGGGCCGCAGACCGGAGCTCCCGAGGCAGGCGGCTGAGGAGGCTCCTCCCTTGGTTGCACCATGCCCGATAGCGACGGTGCCGCCGAGGGCTTGAAGAGCCGCTCCTCGAAGACGCCAGGTTCCTGCGGCAGCTGCCTAGACGCCCTCTTGGCAATGTCGTCGACCTCCTGATTGGTGCCGCGAGGCACATGCCGCAGCTCCAGCCCCCAGAACTGTTTCTCCATCCTGCGGACTTCAGTGAGGTAAGCTTCCATGTGCTCGTCCTTTGGCTCGCATATCTTGTTGGAGAAGTTGACGAGGAGCTGTGAATCGCCCTTGACGGTGAGGCGCTTTACCCCTAAGGCGATCGCGGCTTTCAAGCCTGCTATGAGGCCTTCGTACTCTGCTATATTGTTGGAGACCTTCTCTCCGTGCTGGAAGCAGAGTTGCACGGCGTAATAGAGTTTGTCCTGAGTGGGGGATACGAGCATCGCGCCAGCTCCCGCGCCATGTCGGGAGAATGCCCCATCGAAGTACATGACCCAGCCGTCCGACGCTTTGCTTCCTGGGGAAAGTGACCGGTCTTCGGCTGCCTCGAGACCCGGTGCTTTTGCCCATTCTGCCACGAAGTCCACAAGTGCGGCTCCCTTGATGACCCTGGTCGTACTAAATTCCAGCTGAAATGCTTGTAGTTTGATGTTCCATTCAGCGACCCTTCCAGCTGAGTTGGGGCTCCTGAGTACCCTCTCCAAGGGGTATGCCGAGACGACCTTGATAGGGTGGCCTTGGAAGTAGTGCCGCAGCTTGCGTGAGGCCACCAATAGCATGAGGAGGAGCTTTTGAGGCATGGGGTACCGCGCCCTCGTGTCTCGTAGCACTGTGCTGATGAAATACACGGAGTGCTCAACGAGCTTGAGGGTGCTGACGCAGATTGCGTCCTCCAGGGGTCAAGGCGTCTCCTGAGGCAACGGAGCCCCCAGCTTTTGATCGTTTGAAGGGGCCTCCCCTGCCCCCGGTGAGCGCTCCTGCTACGGCTGCCCCTCTCTGGCTGCGGTCGCGGTCCTCGCAAGGCCCTCCTGGCCTCGCTCTGCTTCAGCCTGGTCAGTCGATGCGGCCTTGGCCCGGCGCTCCTCCCTGACCGCCACCAGAGCTGCGCTAGCGGAGTAGGGCGTGGCCGCAAGGTAGAGCACCAGGGGCTCCTGAGGGCGAGGGGCTACCATCACCGGTGGGCTGGTAAGGTACCTCTTGAGTTCTTGGAACGCCTTGTCGGCCTCTTCAGTCCATTCGAAGGGGCCTTTCTTCTTCATAAGCTTGAAGAAGGGCAGTGCTCGCTCCCCTAGTTTGGATATGAAGCGCCCTAGTGCGGTTACATGCCCGGTGAGCTTCTGCATCTCCCTGAGGGTCTTCAGCGGGCTCATGTCCTCGACCGCCTTTACCTTCTCCGGGTTGGCCTCTATGCCTCTGTGGGATAGTAGGAAGCCCAGGAGCTTGCCCGAGGGGACTCCTAACACGCATTTCTCCAGATTGAGCCGAAGATCCACTTCGTTGAGGCTCGCGAAGGTTTCCTCCAGGTCCTGTATCAGGGTTTTTTCCTCCCGAGACTTCACCATGATGTCGTCGACGTAAGCCTCAGCGTTCCTCCCGAGCTTCCGGCCTAAAGCAATGTGCATCAGCCACTAAAAGGTTGCGCTTGAGTTGCGCAACCCAAATGGCATGCATGTATAGCAGTACACCCCACACGGGGTTAGGAAAGCAGTCTTCTCCACGCCTTCCACCACCATCTTGATCTGGTGATAGCCCGAGAAGGCATCCATGATTCACAATAGGTCAGACTCTGCGGTGGAGTCGACTATCTGGTCAATGCGGGGGAGCGGAAATGGGTCCTGCGGGCAGGCTTTGTTGAGGTTGGTGAAGTCGACACACATGCGCTCCTTCCCCCCCTTCTTTGGCACGACAACAGGATTAGCCAGCCAATCGGGGTAGCGGACCTCACGGATAACCCCTACCGCTTCTAGTTTCTGGGTCTCTTGAACGATGAAAGCCTATTTCTCGGTAGACTGCCTCCTTGCCTTCTGCTTCACGGGGCGTATGTTGGGGCACACATTGAGGTGATGCTCGATCACACCTCTTGGGACTCCTGCTAACTGACCAGGTTGCCACGCGAACACCTTCTTGTTTGCGTGCAGGAATCCGATCAGGGCCTTCTCCTGTTCGGGCTCGAGGTTGGCCCCTATGGTGAAGGTGGCGCCGGTGGACCCGTCCTCGTCGACCGGTACTTGCTTGGTTTCCGCCTTGTCCTGGGTGAACAACTGCTTCTTTTTAGCCGGCGCAGCCCCCTTGGGCTCAAGGGCGTCGATGCTGGTGGGCTGTGCCACCGCGGCCGCCTTGAAGGCGAGTTAGAGCACCTACAGTGCATCCCTCACGTCTCCTGGCATAGTGAGTTGCCGCCATGAACCGGGCCAAGGCCAGGTAGGCGAGGATGGCGTTGTAGGGGAGGCCGATGGGGGCGATGTTGAAGTCGATCAGCTCTGTGCGGAAGTTGTCGTAGGTGCCAAAGGTCACTGGGAGGCGGATCTGCCCCAAGGAGGCGGTGGAACCGGCTCCGACGCCTGAGAAGGGCCTACTGGGCTGGAGCCGCTCCGGTGGAACGTGAAGGAGGTTGAAGGCCTCCACCGAGAGCACGTTGGTGACGGCCACTTGGCAGATGGTGGGGGTGCACAGCATCGGGAGTGCGCCTGAACCGGAGGGGTTGAAGGGGTGATCATCCGCGCCGAAAGTCAGATCGGCCTCGGGCGCCGCCCAGCCCCGGGGGGCCTCTTGGCGCTTGGATGCAGCGCTGATCTGACGGGTGAATGGCTTGACGTGGTGGCTCGAGGGTGGTGCTTGGGAACCACCCAGGAGAGCCGCGACGACGGGCGGCGCTGGCGCGGCGAAACGGGTGAGGAAGAGGTCACGTAGCTCCTCCTAAGAGGTCACAGAAGCTATCGGTAGGTGGGGGAGCCACATGCGCGGGACACCGGTGAGGGCCATGGGCAACCAGTTTGCCATCACCCGGTCGTCGCCCCCGGCCTTGAGGACGGCATACTCATACGCCAGCAGGAAAACTAGCGGGTCCGTCGCGCCGCCGTAGCGCGGTGGCATCTCGGGCTTGAACTTGCGCGGCCACTGCACCCGTCGCAAGGCGGGGGCCAAGGCCTGGAGCCCCCTGGCCCCAGCGCCGGCGTCTGCTGCCGGAGCGGGCGGCGCGTTGTCCGCCATGAGGACGGAACGCGGTGTTGGTGGAGAGCGGGCCGTCGGGAGGGAACTCCGGCGCACCCTACCTGGCGCGCCAAATGTCGGATTTCGGGTTCCGGCAGACCCTTGAGGTTTGAACACTGGGGTGCGCGCGGAGATCTCTCCCCTACCGATCTATGTCCGATCCTCTCGTGCGAACTAAGATAAAAATGATGAACATAAGAGACATGAGATTTATACTGGTCCGGGCCACCGTTGTGGTGTGATACCCTACTCCAGTGTGTGGTGTGGTGGATTGCCTCAGGGGCTGATGATGGACAGTACCAGGGAAGAACAACCTCGCGAGGGGTGTCCTTGAGCTGATGTGGTGTATTCTACTTAGTCTCTACTGGGTTTTCTCTCTCTCTTTCTCTCCCTGTTCCTTTCTCTCTTTGTGGAGGCTAGCTCTATTTATAGAGGCCCTGGGCCTCTCCCTGAATAATTGAGCGGGAAGGGCGCCAACAATTGGCCATTTTGAAGGGGAACATCTTGTACAAGTTATCCTGACCAAAGGTGGTCTTCGGCTGCCAAAAGCACTAGTGATGACGCCGTCTTGGGCTCCACGGTGACCTCTGTCCGCCCGTCCGGCTGGTCTTGGTCTCGTTGCACCGGAATGGTAACCTTTGCCTGATACCTTGGCCTGTGCTTGCCCCCTTTGCACCAAAGGGGAAACAAGAACCCTGCGCAGGCCGGCGCCCGCCTGGCGTCCGCCTGGCCTTGATCGTCATGGCTTGCATCATGGGATCCTCGCGAGGTACCCTCGCATTGATCTCTCCGCCTCCTCGCGAGCCTGCCTGATGAGGCCGCTCTTGGGGAAGCTTCCTGTCGTCCGCCCCGCGAGGCTTGGCCCCTCGCAAGGGTCTTGAGCTTGGGCTAATGAAGATGGGCCGCGCTGGGCCCCCACCTGAGCCACGCCGCAGGCCGCAGGCAGGCAAGTCTGGGGACCCCCGTTCCCAGAACGCCGACAGCAAACAACTCCAATAAGACTTCAAAATGGAATAAACATGGCAACTGTAGAAAGCAAATGAAAAAGCCATGTCCGGCACCTATTTTAGTCTTCGACGTCTTCTCACCAGCGCGGAGCTAAGTGCTGCCACTGGGCGTGGGCGGGAGACCCCGAGGCCCAAGGGCGGCACTCCGGAGAATCTGGGGCATGTACAGCCCCACTCATTATTATGTGAGAGTGTCACGAGCGGCGAGCTTCACACATGTTTGCCTTCTTCACAGGCACCAGGCCTTTCCCAAAACGCGATAGCTTCACATGCATTGGCCTTCTTCACAGGCACCGGGCCTTTCCCAAAACGCGATAGCTTCACAGGCA